>NW_026861405.1:0-292358 GCF_026571515.1 Ruditapes philippinarum | reverse complement strand
ATCTAAATTAGGTCCTTATAATCCCACTGGTTTTAGAAAAAAATGATTAAAGCTTTTGAAGGATTTTTTATGAAATTTGGATCAATTGTCTAGCACATCCAGATGATGTGCAGAACTTATATGCCAGGTGTGCCGGCTCAAGGTCGGGGTCACACATACAGGTCAAGGAGTTGTGACTTGGGTTTCATGCCCGCTCCTTATCTCCTAAGCCCCATGAAGGATTTTCATGCACCTTGAGTCAAACGTTAACTACATCGAGACCATATAAATTGTTAAATATTGTACAATGTTTGTAACACGTTTATCCCTTTTGATATGTAATTGAAAGTATATTGGCTATACAGTATGCTCATGCTATTTTATGCCAAATAAAGATTATGTTATATGCAGAACCTTTCTTTGCGTCACCGCGGACTATATATTTATGTATATATATACTAAAAACTGTTTGTTATTTCTTTTTGATGCCTCCAAAAATGAAAATTTTGGTATATGCAAATGGCGTTTGCAAATGGTGTACTGTAATTTACAGATGGCGAAGTGTTTGAAAATGGTGTTTTACAAATGGCCTAACTATCAAAAGCTCTACTTTGCAAATGGCGTCATGTAAAAAAAATGTACGAAAAACTAAAATAAAATATGTATGCAAAACTTAAACAAAATATGTATGCAAAACAAAACAAAATATGTATTCAAAACTAAAATAAATGTATGCAAAACTAAAAAAAATGTATTCAAAACTAAAATAAAATATGCATGCAAAACTAAAAGAAAATATGTATGCAAAACAAAAAAAAACACAAAAATGTACGAAAAACAAAACAAAAAATAAAAAATTTGCAAATGTCACTTTTATGCCACCGTAGTTGATTGATAACCAGCTGTTTAATTATTTTATTTTACGCTAACTACCCAATATATAATTTCGGCAGACAGGACAGACAGACAGACAGACATTTTATTTCAATCAAAAAGGCTTATAAGCCCATGATGACATAATACAGCATATTTACAAGATAACGAACAGTGCATATGTTAAAATAAAAAACATTATCACAATATAATTATGACTTTACAGGAGAAGGTCATAATAACAACTCATTCGTTAGAACGTAGAACAATGCAAATATTAATTTATGTTTGTCTTACACTCACGTACTTCTTATCTGTTAAAATGATTGCATGAATTAAATGTTCTGTTCTAGAAATGTTTAGCTACCCAAAAATAATATAATTTACCATGATATTAATCTATGAAGTAGTGTCACAACAAACATAATTAATGTTCATTACATTACATAAATCATTAAACTAAATTAGTTTATCTACATATCTTACCTCACTATTGAGCCAAGATACATAGATTATATTATATATAGATTCCTATTATGCTAATAATCCCATATTTAATCAGTCTTACCGAAACGAAACTGTAAGACCGATAGTATGGCATGCAAATATACATTATTATATAACATATGTTAGACATGTGTTTGAGATATATACTTATGCGAATAATATCAATACATTTCTTATTAAGATGCTTATTACAATACAATATATATTACATATCTATTTTACTTATGACTATACACCTAAAATATCAATATCTATTTAATGATTTATTTGAAAACTTTAAATTGGTATATAGAACCGAATTTCGAATATTATAGGCATTATAGATATACATTCCAAGGTTTCGAAGAGTGTTCTTATTTTCTGAATTTACAAGGTCAACCAATTTTCGCATACTAGGTCTTATCCAATAGCATCTATCAATATACTTTTTTCTTATATCAATAAATAACACACTTTCTAATATAAAATGATATTCGTCTTCGATTTTACCACATGTTACACAAATTATTTCATTTAAAGGGGTCCTATGACGCCTAGACCATCTACCAGCTTCTATCTGTAATCTATGAGAAGAGACACGTAAACGAGAAAACGCTTGACAAAATTTTTGAACATTAAAACATTCCAAATAAGGCTGAAATCTAAAAGATGATATTGTATTATAAAATAAAGCCCTACTGGATTGATTTAGTCTTGCATTCCAGTTTTGAATAAAATGATAATTTAACCTTTGTTTTGTTGGTAAATCCAAGCGTCAACAAATCCAAGTGAACATAATAGATTTTTCAATAATGAACACCAATTTACTTTACTAGGATACATGTCTAGATCTGATTTAATTAAGTCGTAAACAATAACAATATATTTATTTTGTTTCGTTTGTAATATTCTTAGCCAAAATTTTATTGCTTTGTACATTTGTATAATTTTAAAAGAAGTTCGACCTAATTCACCATAAATGAAGTCATTCTGTGTAGTTTTCTTTACACCTAATAGTTTTTTACAGAATTGTAAATGTACTCTCTCAATCGATAAATCATTAGCGAAACTACGGAAGCCCATTGAGGCCGTTTTGAGATAGAAGTTAGAACTTAGATGTTAGATCTTAGAACTTAGATCTTAGAACTTAGGTCTTAGCTCTTAGAACTTAGAGGTTCCGTTTAGGCGGGGAAAACGCCATATTTACTGCAAGATGGACAAGAAGATGAAAGTAAGATTAACTTTTTATTATATTTCTTTAATTTTATTTTTTAATTGAAAGAGTTGCAGAGAAATCGCTAGAACGTTAAAAGATTAAGTGATTATATATTATAAATAAGGACCGGGTAAAAACCAATTTCAATAGGAGACAAAGGTCGAACAAGCTAGATCTCCAACAAGCATCCATAAGTAGCTATTTTAGCCAGTTCTACCTATTTTAGCCGAACCTGGCAACCAGAAAAATATTCCATGGCGGACACAAGCTTTGAAACTGATATATCTGTTGCCTGTATTTATATAATTCCCCAATTATCAAATTTGAAACAGTATTTAAATTGTGTATCTAATAGTTTTATAATAATTAAAAAATGTCAGTTTTCTAATGTGTATGAAAATAATTTGATTATTTTTCCTATTGCAGAATCTTCTTTATTCCTTTTCCGGACGACGAAAATGGTTTCTACATGGGCATGGATGTTTGGAATTGGCTGTTATAACACCAGTTTCTAGTGTTGTGATCATAGATTAGCTGTCATTCTCAGAGGGGCGCATTTAACAAGCATAGAACTGATTAAGAATTACTTATCCATAGTACATTTTACAAGTATACTCAACTAATACTGAAAGATAACAAAATTATCCAACGCAAAACACGTACACCAAAGGACGATGGAAGGGACCCCATTTTTGTAGTAATCCAGAGGAGTGCCAAATATGTAGGTTTCGATCGATGTAGCACAAACTGGAGACTGACAACCGGTTGCAATGTGTAGAGATTCCGTGATGAGGCTATTGCCACAAAGCGATCCCAAAGTAACTAATGAACGCAACGCCACCGATCACCTCGGCAAAGATATGTCTCGAAAGGTCTTTACTTTGTATGACATGTAAATGGTTACAGCAAGCTAAAGCTATATGGATTCTGCATCCACGTGCACGGACTGATCGACCGGTACAGTCGACACATTTTATGTCTCGAAGTATCAAACAGCAACAACTCGCCCGCATTGATAGCGTCATATTGCCTTGACACATAAAACTAATTAGGCATTTTACAGAACTGTATATCCAAGTTCTTAGTTCATCGTTCTGGTTTAATTTCAAGTTCATGTGAATATATGTTTTGAATATAACTGACGGATTAAGAAATGCTATATTTTCTTAAACTTTTAACAAAACGTTTAAAAATAAATATTTTGTTAATTCTTTATTTTCGATGTTTTATTGTTAAGATTTTCAAGATTAAAATTACTTTAATTTATAGGTTTACAAACTGTGTATGATTTTATTTGAGGTTTTTAAAAACATGATATGATAATTCATTTTGATTTTTTTCAATGTAGATAAGATGTGCTTGTTTCAGGTTTTGTTCATATCGTTCGTCTGGTGTGTATTTTTGAGGTTTTGAAAAGTTCGTTCGACATGACGAGTTTCGTAAGAAGCCAACCATTAAAAAATTACTATGTGGCTCTGTGTATCCAAATTTATTTCTTCAGAATAATTCTTAGCATATCATCCGTGAATAGCATAGCTGAGCATGAGGTATTGTGAGTTCCATTTTCCATTCAACAATATGCACCATTTTATTATGATTATTTGAACATAAGCTTATGTTACATTACCATTTTGCTCATATTCACTGACAACCATCCTAATGGTTACAACTTCCTGACCTTTTGACCTTTTAATTCTTAGCCTTTTACCATAAATTTTATCATACTCAACATTTCTTGAGAATTACAAGCTTTTAGTTTGAACCCACACGTAACAATTCTTGACTACTTTAACTACAAGAAAACCTGACATGGAAACATCTTACTTAGTTAATTTTCTTAAATATTAGGTATGCCCATGTCCGTTTCTGACTAGTTTAAAGCCTAATAAGTTTATCTCGACATTTCGTTATCTCGATATTTCTGACAGACCAGATGACTTCGAGATAACGAGAGTCGGCTGTATTTTCTTTAACTCTGAATATATGGCTTGACTTAAAGATACTTTATGGCCTTGACCTAAAGATGACCTTGATCTTAAATAATATTTGTTTATTACAGTTACCAAAACTGAGTATTTCATGAACTGTTTTGGCTTATACTCACATATACCCATCATAGATTTTATTAGATTCTACCATAATTTGAGCATTTCTTGACCTTTTTGTCTCATGGTATCATACGACTTTTTTCTATGAATATTTGAAATAAACTATAGATATCATTGATCTTACCAAAAATGTAATTGTAACAGAGCTGAAGTATTAACGGTTTCTGAAGTGTGCACGCTATTGACAAGTTCTTGTCGAGATTGTGATATTCTTTTTTGTGATAAATGAGATAAGTGTCTTGTATCATGTTTTGTAGTTTACTGTTACTTGAATAAAGTTTTATGTATGAGAACGGAGTTATGTTTCCTTCTTTTAGCTCTTTCAAAACCGATTTTTTAAATTTTAATAACTAAGTTCTAATGTCTAAGTTCTAATAACTAAGTTCTAAGAACTAAGTTCTAATGTCTAAGTTCTAATAACTAAGTTCTAAGAACTAAGTTCTAATGTCTAAGTTCTAATAACTAAGTTCTAAGAACTAAGTTCTAATGTCTAAGTTCTAATAGCTAAGTTCTAATTACTAAGTTCTAATGTCTAAGTTCTAATAACTAAGTTCTAAACTAAGTTCTAATGTCTAAGTTCTAATGTTTAAGTTCTAATAACTAAGTTCTATAAACTAAGTTCTAAGATAGTTGGACCATGTTAAGGCCACTTTGTAGGTCCTTCACTGCCACGGCCTCCTTTGGACCACCTGTTTGAAGCCCTATATTTCGATCGATCGAGACAGGGTCTCAGCTTTGTTATACTCCGATTTTGTCCGCATTTAAACACACGTCCTAACTAGTCTGAAAGGCATGCGCAAGTGCAGATGTATCGTGTGAAAATCAGTTGAAATGGTTCTTCTGATGTTGACACTTCTTTGAACAAAAGGCCGACAAACACACACACACACGCGCGCGCACGCACGCACAAAACAACAACAATCAATAAACGTACTGCATATAAACCAAAAATACTTTTGCAATCTGTGATTTGCCTCATCACAGCAATTTAAGGCAACATGCAACTATAGCCACAATAATTGCGTAAGGTTTTTATAAAATCGCTATGGATTCTTTCATTAATTTTTGCATGCTTTATATCTAGTATTATAGCTTAGCCTTGTTATACAACAATTGCTTGATAAGCCAACATTCGGTACCTTGCCATTTTTGAAGCCAAGAGCATGTCACACCATCAATCATTTGTGCAGAATTATGCACTTTTGTCACCATCGGAAATTGTAGCAAATGACACTTTATTTCAATACTTTTAATACACATATGTATCATGGTAACCCAAATCAGTATTAAAACGCTGATAATTTCATCAAATATTGATACAGAAGTGCACTTCGTTAAAATTAAGGCAATGGTTATATTTTATTTAAGTGGCCACTGTGATCTTGACCTGGTAGAAATGGAAACACGGAAGAATTCACCGCTGATACAAAGTGAACATAAATGTAATTCTAAATGTAGAATAGACACACATTCTGATCGGACCATTTATCGAAGCTCTGACTACACCATGCGTTCCTCATAAACAGTAATCTTGAAACAGTTCAATACGGTTTTAAACAAGATTCCAGGCATCATTTAGCACAAAAGGATAATATTGGGAGTCTAAAATCACATAAATATATGTTAGAAGATAATATATAATCAATAATATAATTATATAATATTTAAAAACTAATATATTATATTATTAATTATTATGAATGCCAACACGAAACCCAATTACATGTTTATTGTAAATCATTGTAAATGCTCAACAATCATCTGTAAAAGATTCAAGGTACAATGTTAACGATTCGTTTAATGGCTTCAAGGCTTTCTGTTAGTCGACGACAACACTCAAACAAGTTTCTCGGTTTCGTTTCAATGAAGTCGTGTAAGTGATCGGTAAAGTTCTGGCACATCTGTATGTCTTCTTGTTCAACACGATGACCAAAATTATGCCCACCATAGATTCCAGGTATAAAATAAATTAAATCAGGTCTTCCGAAAGGCAATTCAAAACTCCTTTGGGTACATGTATAGTTCTGCTTGGATCAAATCCATAAAACAATATCTTAGGCATTCAATGTGAACACGATTTGTTATATCCAAACTTTGAATGAATGAGATCCTTGAAAAATGAAATCAACCAGTGCAACGTTGTCTACGAAGTAATCCCTACCAGGATTCTAAACGCTGATTTGCTACACTTTTTCCATACATAAAACTTTTCAACCAAGATACGCTTTCTGTGCCGTTATATTTGAGAATTTTCAGTTCCTCTAATGTGTCTGCGTAGTATGACGTTTTCACTTGGGGCGAGTTGTCGCTGTTTGATACTGTTTGAGCCATAAAATGAGTCGACTATACAGAGGATGCAGAATCAACATGACTTTAACTTGTCGTAACCATTTACATGCCACACAAAGTTGATCGGTTCTAGTCTTGTTACATGCGCCCCTTTGAAATGGCAGCTAAATCTGTGATTACAACACTTGTTACTGGTGTAATAACAAACAGACAAACTCCAAACCTAGATACTAATTTAGAAACCATTTTCGTCGTCCGGAATAGGGATGAAGAAGATACTGAAATAGGAAAAATAATCAAATTATTTTAATACACATTTGAAAACTGACATTTTTTAATTATCATAAAACTAACAGATACACAATTTTAAATAATGTTTTAAATTTGATAATTGATAAATACATAAATATAGGCAACAGATATCAGGTTCAACGCTTGTGCCCCTCATCGTAGATTGTTTGGTAGCCAGGTTCGGCTTAAATAGCTAGAACTGGCTAAAATAGTCACTTATGGAGTTTGTATCAGCCTTTTGAAGATAGCTTCGTCAACCTTTGCCTCCTATTGAAATTTTGGTTGTTTTTTTACCCGGTCCTTATTTATAATATATAATCACTTAATCTTTTAACGTTCTAGCCATATCTCTGCAACTCTTTAAATTAAAAAATAAAATTAAAGAAATAATCATAATAAAAAGTTTATCTCACTTACATTTTATTGTCTATCTTGTAGTAAATATGGCGTGTTCCCGCCAATATGGAACCTCTAAGTTCTAAGAGCTAAGACCTAAGTTCTAATTAAGATCTAAGTTCTAAGAGCTAACATCTAACTTCTAACTTCTATCTCAAAATGGCCTCAATGGGCTTCCGTACGAAACAGCATACCTCGGAACAATAATTTAATATTGGAGCTACAAGCTTATCAAACAATTCTAATTTATGTTTTGGGGGTATATAAGTAAACTTATACAAAGACAGGCAGGCAGGCATACAAACAGTAGGCCTAGACATTTTATTTTATTCCTGTAGTGAATAGGCTTTAAAGCCCACGAGGACATAAATAATGCACAATAACGAACAGTGTATGACATAAACATATCAACATAATATAAACAATCATGAAAAATGTTTGGAGAAGATCAATTTTGATTGATAAAGTAAATACCAGCCGAAATTTTCTTAAGTATTTACATAATCAAAATTGATCTAGTTCCACTAACTTATAGTTCTCTTATATATACATATACACATACAGACTGGCGGGCAGGTTAATAGAGGTCAGTCCGCCGGTTGGTAACACTGGGTGAAGGGGTCTGTGTGAAAGAGAGTGAGTCGCAAATTTCGTGGTAATGCATAGTATTCCACTAGTTTTCAATAGGGGGTCACTAGTAAAATTTGTGCGTGATTTTCACTTTTAAAAATTTTTTGTGTGTTATGTGATTTTTTTCTAAATGAATTGTTTACAAGTTCTAATCTGATATACTAACCAAATCCCCAAAGGAGGTCATGCCCCCTCCCCTCCCCCGCCCCCCCCCCCCAACACATACACACTTTTCTGGAGCCGTGCATGCATACTAAACTCAGAAACTCATACTAAACAAGATGCATGAATAAAATGCCTGGCGTGCATAAAAACATTAGGCCTATCGTGGCTTTTTCAGTAACACACAAAAAAGTTAAAACAAATCTGATAATAAGCACGTTGCAACGTAACAGTGAAATGACAATAATACGTATCACATTCGCAATTTAATTTGACAACAACAACAACAACAAAATGGACGTAAAAGACGAAAAGGAAAAGAAAAGAAAAAGAACAATAAAACTTGACGGTTCATCTGCGTCAGGTGATGGGAAAATAGAGGCAAAAAGAATAAAACCTGATTCTGTAAAGGTATGACATTTTCTATAGTGATTTTACTATTGGTTAATGACAAGTGTTAGACAAATCCGGCCGGTTTTGGTGGATTCGTTACCAAATATATTCGTAACGGATTATTTTCAGGTCTTAAAAACCACCAAGGATCACTACTCACTAGATTGATTAAATTTTATTAGCATTTTGGGTAAATGATAAGTGGGTTAATGATAAGATTTTTAATTTTCAATGACTAATGAGTGCTAACTAAAACGGTGTAAAATTGCATCTATATAGGTCTTAAGCTAGCTTAAGGTCTTCAGCGTACCCGTTTATATACTATGACATGAACGCTGAAGACAGACACATAGGGAAAGTCCACCAATAATGGTGCCAGGAATCTGGCACGCTCGTATTCATTCATCGAACATGCCATGAAGTAAAGTGAAGCATACCTTGATAAAACTATGTATAATCTGTTGATAAGCCAAGGATGGACATATAAAAATCTTATTACGAACATAAACTACCCATTTTTTTCCGACAGGTAAAAAATTCAGCACTTGGCCGCCATATTGCCAAAATGTTTGACCACGTGATAACGGGATTGACCTTGACAGCTTAATTTGCGCGGACGGTTAAGAAAACCGAAACCATGTGCTCCCAAATTTTTTTATAAACACACAGTTAAATAGGCAATTTTAATGACGGTATTAATATTTTGATATTTTAAATGGTAAAGAACGATATTAAAATAATTGTTTTATCGTAAAATGCACAAGAATTAATTGGGACAAGGGTATTTGCAAATGAAAAATAAGGTTAAATCAACTTGCGTTATTCTGGTTATGTTTTGTAACGGGTCTAATCTTAATGGCCCATCAGATGAAAAACAAAAATATTAAAAAGCGGCTTATACAGTTTTGGAAGCCAGAACTAGTCTTAAGCCAATCAGAACAGTGTTTGAAATTAGCAGTAGTCTGATAGCCCCTGACTACTAAATTTCTACACGGATTACCGTTAACAACTTTTCACAGTAACAAGCCAGACCAGGCTACCATATTTTCAGAGGCAATATAAACAACTGTTTTGAACAAATGAATCATGCTAGTGAAATGTCTTTTGGGATAGTTAATATTCCAATCTGGTAGTCCGACCAGCCTAGTGGATTCAAATAAGGATGTAACGGTTTACCGGTATACCGATATATTGCAATATGAAAAAATAAATTTCGTACCGGGGTACGATTTTTGGAAAACCGGTACTTTATAAAATTCATAATTTTCAATTAATTGCCTTTTAATTTCGCACACATTTCGCATAAAATCTTCAATTTGGCGAATTTTATTAGCGCCAACATAAGATAAAAATATCCGACCCAGATGTGAAAGGGAACGCGCGACTAGTTTTGTTTATCCAATTGTGTGACACTTTACTTTCTATTTATTCCTTACATTTCTATTAAGTTTTTACTAAGAATATATACATATAATAATAATAATATATAATGTTACACCATCTTTGCATCAACACATACACAACAATACGTATTGCAATAAACTGCAATACGCTTCTGCAAAATGGCAATATATTGCAATACGGTTTTTACCGTATTGTTACACCCCTAATTCAAATCCGAAATTTCTTACACTGTCAGAATGACAGTTTTTCCAATATTAAATCATGGTGTTGCAGCAGATCTCTCATGTTGTGTTTTGTGACAATTGACATATCTATGTAAGCAAAAAAATTCAAAACATATTGTTCTATTTTGATAAATCTTGAAACAGACTTCAGTTGTTGATAAGCTCCGCCTTTATAGCATGCTATTTAATCAGTACTTATTTAGTTTTAATTTAAAAAATTTATTTCATAATGCCGTTTAAGATTAATTGAATGAAATGACATGTGTATAACTTTTCGACAGGTGCTTTCCTTTAAATACTTATTAACCCATTACCACATGAGCATTTTGTGAAAAGTGGCAGTTTTCATTGAAAGCCTCCTGTTACAAGTTCAAATGAAACTATAAAAAATGTTTAAATATCAAACTTGGCACAAATATTTTCTGGACCATAGCCTTTGTAACAGCATACTCGATCTTAAATTCCCTATTACCATGGCAATGATGGGACATCTCAAAATAAAGTGACATACCATATAAATTGTAAAAGGATCACCTGTTTTGATTTTCTTTGAGTAATATAATGTGTTTGAGGAGAGCACTTTTGAGTTAAAAAAAACAACAATCTTTAGACTATATCAATATGTCAAAAGTTTAAATATTCCATTTTGTGGGAAAATTTTAGGTACAGTATATGTATGTATTTTAGATAAAGCAGGAAGTACCAAGTGTTAATATTGGCCGTAAATTATTTTATGCTGAAGAAGATGAAGTTGAAAAGAGAGATGTTAATAAAGATGTGGAGCTTTTTCAGAGTGCGTGTGGAGACATTCAGAGAACAATTGCTGAAATCAAGACATTGAAAGAGTCGAAAGGCAAAAATGCTGTAAATATCATTATTTTCTTGTCTTTAGTTGTAGAGATGTCTCCTCAATACTTCTTAAAGGATTCTTTGGATTCTTGTATAGAAATTTAATCAACAATCTTTTCACTGAGTATATATGTATTTTATATTTATGCTTGTTCCTTTTTCTTGTATATTTGTATATAATTATGTACATGTATACTGGCGGCAGTAACATAATTTGTCACTATTCGGTATTAAGCAGGTTGTCTGTAATGTATAAGGAAGAATTAAAAGGTTATACTAAAAAAATCTGTTATACAATTGGATAGAATCGATCTTTAAGTGGCCCATGCTTTGCAAGTTTAATCAGTAGTTTTGTTGGTAAAGGAGTTGTCATAAGCAAAAATGGAGACTTGTGACTGACACAGCACTTTTGGACACTTTTTTGACAAAAAATAAGGCTTAAGGTTGTGTACTTACTGAAAAACTTGTTTATGTGTATATGTATTAATGGTATGATATTATTGATCCGATATTTATATACTATACTTATATGATATTTCTATATAAACAGGCAGCAGAGATTGAGAGTAAGCGTATGGAAGGTATGTTACAGATAGTCATGCTGAAGAAACTAAATAGACTTGCTCATATTAGATGTAAGAAGGTCAGGGACGGCACTAACGAGGTAATCAATCATCATTGCAGTGCTTTTTAAAAGACTGACTTGGGAAATATTATTCGACTGCATTCAGAGAGAGGAATTGTTCAGTGGGAATTTAAAGAGGTTGCCTAAGACAAAAGTCGCTTGATACAAGTGGTCTGGGGCAAGTTAGACTGTATACAAGTCAGTATCAATATTAATTGATTTGTGGTGTGTTTTTAGCTCACCTGTCACAAAGTGACAGAGTGAGCTTTTGTTATCACTTTTCGTCCGGCATCCGTCCGTCCATCGTCTGTCCGTCCGTCCGTCCGTAAACTTTTACTTTAAATGACATCTCCTCATAAACCACTAAGCCAATTTCATCCAAACTTCACAGGAATGTTCCTTTGGTGGTCACCTTTAAAAATTGTTCAAAGAATTTAATTCCATGCAGAACTCTGGTTGCCATGGCAACAGAAAGAAAAAACTTAAAATATCTTCTCTTAAAAAAACCCAAGAGCTAGAGCTTAGATATTTGGCATGAAACATCTTCTAATGAGTGTCTACCAAGTTTGTTCAAATAAAAGCCCTGGGGTCAAAATTGGCCACGCCCCAGGGGATCTTTGATTTTGCCTATATGCATATAGTAAAAACTTAAAAAATCTTCTTTTAAAGAACCCAAAGAGCTAGAGCTAAGATATTTAGCATGAAACATCTTCTAATGAGTGTCTACCAAGTTTGTTCAAATGAAAGCCCTGGGGTCAAAATTGGCCCCGCCCCGGGGGTCATTGATTTTCCCTATATGCATATAGTAAAAACTTAAAAAATCTTCTTTTAAAGAACTCAAAGAGCTAGAGCTAAGATATTTAGCATGAAACATGTTCTAATTGGTGTCTACCAAGTTTGTTCAAATAAAAGCCCTGGGGTCAATATTGGCCCGGCCCCGGGGGTCATTGATTTTCCTTATATGTATATAGCAAAAACTTAAAAAATCTTCTTTGAAAAAACCCAAATAGCTGGAGTTTAGATATTAAGCATGAAACATCTTCTAGTGAGTGTCTACAAAGTTTGTTCAAATAAAAGCCCTGGAGTCAAAATTGGCCCCGCCCCGGTGTTATTGATTTTCCTTATATTTGTATAGCAAAAACTTGAAAGTCTTCTTTGAAAAAACCCAAATAGCTAGAGTTTAGATATTAAGCATGAAACATCTTCTAGTAATTGTCTACAAAGTTTGTTCAAATAAAAGCCCTGGGGTCAAAATTGGCCCCGCCCCAGGGGTGTCATTGGTTTTAACTATATAAGTATAGTAAAAACTTAAAAAATCTTCTTTTAAAAAAACCCAATGAGCTAGAGCTTAGATGTTTTTCATTATATGTGTGTAGTAAAAACTTAACATCGTGAAACATCTTCTAATGGGTGTCTTCCAAGTTTGTTCAAATAAAAGCCCTGGGGGTTTAAACTGGCCCGCTCCGGGTGCCTTTATCCAGGTGAGCGACCTCAGGGCCATCATGGCCCTCTTGTTACTATAAACACTGCTATAGTAAAACCATTCTTAATGATGTTATGCATGTTTAACAATAGCATAATGATAAATGCTGAAAACCTGCATTTGTTTAAAGGATAATGGGGCTCTCATACTAAGGCCTTAGATCAGAATTGGGGGTCACTATCCAAGGTCTATAACTCTGGCATGGATTTTGATTGAAGTATGGCCTTTTTCTGACATAGAAAATTCTTTATTTAGGGAATTATGCCCCCTTATCTTTCTTTGCTTTCTTTTTACTATCAGCACTGAGAAAAGTGGAGCATGTTGCCCATGAACTGGTCTTGTTTAAGTTACTATTGACAATGTTTTGGAATTGTTTATTGTAGGCGAAGATGAGAATAGACCGCTGTCATCTACAAGTACAGAATCTTCTCTATGAAATCATGCATCTTGAAAAAGAAATAGTCAAATGCTTAGGATTCAAGTAAGTTCACTATTTTTATTTGCTTATTTTATGTCAAATTTAAAAAAAGAAGAACTTAATATAGGCTATTGATTAAATCTGTTGGATGTTTTGATTTAACTGATTGCATTTATTTGTAGCTACAGAAAAAAATGCTGGACACAAAATATTTTCTTGGATTGAAGTTAGTTTTAGCAAGTACATGAAAATAATGTATGATAAAAGTTATATTTCTATGACTTGGGCCTCGAATAGGACCGATAAAGACTAGTTATGTAACCTTGTATCATTGATTTCAGCAGGAACTAAGTACATGGATTTTTTAAATGTTCCTTTATTTTTATTCATTCTGCAGAATTTGTTGTTAAAGTATTCTTTCTGCTGGATTTATTAAGGTAGTCATTCTGCAGGAGTTGTTGCTATGTTACTCTTGGTGATTTGTTCTTAAGGTAGTCATTCTGTGGGATATGTTATTAAGGTAGTCATTCTGAGGGATATGTTATTAATTAAAGTACTTTTGGTAGTCATTCTGTGGGATTTGTTCTTAAGGTAGTCATTCTGTGGGATATGTTATTAAGGTACTTTAGATAGTCATTTTGTGGGATTTGTTCTTAAGGTAGTCATTCTTAGGGAAAGTACTTTTGGTAGTCACTCTGTGGGATTTGTTCTTAAGGTAGTCATTCTGTGAGATTTGTTCTTAAGGTAGTCATTCTGTGGGATATGTTATTAAGGTAGTCATTCTGAGGGATATGTTATTAATTAAAGTACTTTAGATAGTCATTTTGTGGGATTTGTTCTTAGGGAAAGTACTTTTGGTAGTCACTCTGTGGGATTTGTTCTTATGGTAGTCATTCTGTGGGATATGTTATTAAGGTACTTTAGATAGTCATTTTGTGGGATTTGTTCTTAAGGTAGTCATTCTTGGGGAAAGTACTTTTGGTAGTCATTTTGTGGGATTTGTTCTTAAGGTAGTCATTCTGTGGGATTTGTTCTTAAGGTAGTCATTCTGTCGGATATGTTATTAAGGTAGTCATTCTGAGGTATATGTTATTAATTAAAGTACTTTTGGCAGTCATTCTGTGGGATTTGTTCTTAAGGTAGTCATTCTTGGGGAAAGTACTTTTGGTAGTCATTTTGTGGGATTTGTTTTTAAGGTAGTCATTCTGTGGGATATGTTATTAAGGTAGTCATTCTGAGGGATATGTTATTAATTAAAGTACTTTTGGCAGTCATTCTGTGGGATTTGTTCTTAAGGTAGTCATTCTGTCGGATATGTTATTAAGGTACTTTAGATAGTCATTTTGTGGGATTTGTTCTTAAGGTAGTCATTCTTAGGGAAAGTACTTTTGGTAGTCACTCTGTGGGATTTGTTCTTAAGGTAGTCATTCTGTGGGATATGTTATTAAGGTACTTTAGATAGTCATTTTGTGGGATTTCTTCTTAAGGTAGTCATTCTTAGGGAAAGTACTTTTGGTAGTCATTCTGTGGGCTTTGTTCTTAAGGTAGTAATTCTGTGGGATATTTTATTAAGGTAATTTTGGCAGTCATTCTCTCGGATTTGTTCTTAAGGTAGTAATTCTGTGGGATATATTATTAAGGTACTTTTGGCAGTCATTCTGTGGGATTTGTTCTTAAGGTAGTAATTCTGTGGGATATTTTATTTAGGTAATTTTGGCAGTCATTCTCTCGGATTTGTTCTTAAGGTAGTAATTCTGTGGGATATATTATTAAGGTACTTTTGGCAGTCATTCTGTGGGATTTGTTCTTAACCCATCACTTCATGAGCATTTTGTGAAAAATGGCTGTTTTCATTGAAAAGTCTCCCGTTACAAGTTCAAATTGCTATGAAACTATAAAAACTGTTTCAACACTAATCAAACTTGGCACAAATGTTGACTGGACAATTGCCCTTGCAACAACATGCTCAGGCTTAAATTTTCTGTTACCATGGCAACGAGGGGACATCTCAAAATTGCCAAAAATCACTATTTTGCATTGATTTTTTCCATCAAAATTGATTTCAAAGTGCTGCAACTTCTCATTGGATTGAGATAGAGTCAAATGTTTTTCAGCGTTGGTTACACGTTACCTTATGATCAATCTGGGGTCATTTACAGCCTTTCACAAGTCCAAAATTTTCTTGGCGATGAGGGGGACTCCGCCCCCTTCAAACCCCCCAAACAGAAGGGGGCACATCCCCCTTCTGGCAACCCCCTGATGTATCTTTTGGTTGGGGGGCCGCGCCGAAAAAGAGGTCACTTTTTTTAACAACATTTCTCAAACAAAAACAAGTGTTTGGGGCCTAAATAAGGCATTTTTTCATCATTTGAGACAACAAAAAGGGGGGGGGGGTGAAAAAGGCGTTAAAAGGCGTGTATATGAAGTAATGGGTTAAGGTAGTCATTCTGTGGGGTTTATTGTTAAGGTAGTAATTCTGCAATATTAATGTAATTGTAGTCATTCTGTGGGAATTTATCGTTAAAGTCGTCCTGTATGTTTTAAAGTTAAAGTAGTCATTCTGTGGGATTCATTTTTAAAGTAGTCATTTGTTTATCAGGTCAAAAGATGAAGAGATAGATCTTATTCCGGTGGATCAATTTTATGAAGAAGCACCAGAGGAGATATCCAAGCCTGTATGTACTTATTTATTCAATACACATTGTTTGCCACCATTAAATGTTTTGTTATTAAATGTTATTTGATAGAATTATCTGTACATGTACATATATATTTACAATGAAACATGTTTCAGCATCTTTTGCAGAGAAATAACCTGCTGGTAATTTCTGGTATTCTACCATTTTAAATAATACTATTATATTTCTGTCAAACTACATTAAAGACAGTTTTTTGTTTTCCGTTTGTGAGCAATGTTTTTATGAGCCTTACTTTTTGTAATGATTGGTCCTAATTTCACTGGCTTTCAGACTGTGTAACAACTACTAAAATGTAGCATTCTGGACAAATGTTATATAAGTTAAAATTGATCATTATTGTATGATAATTGATATTGTGATAATTGAAAGCAAAGTTTTATTTTGAAACCAGTCTTCAGTTTGTTTTCTTACTGTATTCTTTTGGACACTTAAAGTGTTAAATAACTGAAATATTTAGCAATCATAATATAATTACAGTCAACTCCACTTATAACAAACTAGCTTATAACGAATTATCATTAATAGCGAACTAAATCTGACATCCCCGGCAGATTCCTTCTTTATTTTATATTAAATCACATTGCCTAATATGTACTCGCTTAAAACAAATTTTCAGCTTTAGCGAACCATTTTTTCAAGTCCCAAACGACGAAAAACATGTAAATTTTCTCGGTTAAAACAAAGTGTTTTAATTGAAATGTCGGCATGCTCTCGATTAAGATCAGTACATGAATACCGCTATCCGATAATTATTCAATCGAGTGATTGCACAGGTAGGAATAAAGAGTTTGATAAAATATTCTCACAACATTATTTCCTACTTGTTACGGAAAATTTATATTTCGCACCCTCAGTTGATAAATTGTATACCCGATAATTACCAAATAACTGATTTTTTGTTTGCAATATTAACCAAACAATAACAAACAAATAGTAAAAGAATACCAATGATAAGCACTTTATAGACAAGTTCTACATGTCTAAATACATGTACATATGTACATAATATATTGTTAAATAAAATGACCCACATTAAATTACCGCTGCCGTTAAATACTGATTATCTGGTAACCAGTGACATGGCAAATCTACCCACCCAAACAAGTCAGCAAGTTGTTGCTACTTCACTTTTAGCGAATTTCGGATATAACGAACAATATTTAAATGTCCTATTGAGTTTGTTATAAGCGGATACTGTATACTTGATACACTCATCTCTGATGTTTTTAAGATTGATTTAGCTAGATCATTATGAAACAAGGCTAAAAAGCACAGCATTAATCTAAATGTTAATTAACCAAAATGAGAGGCACACATTTTTCATGGATAATCAATTATTTCAATTTTATGCTCAAAAGTATTGAAAGAAGTCATAATATGCTGTTTGTGAAGTTGATTTTGCGAGTTTTCTGATTTTATTAGTATCCCTTTGATAATTGGTACATTGACAATATATATGATCATTGTTACAGGAGAAGACAAAGACAGACAGTCATCAACTAACATTATCCAGACTGGACTGGGAGCTAGAACAAAGAAAACAGTATGTGTCTTCATTAAGATGTATACTATTATAATACAAATGTAGTTATTAGCTGTATATGAGATAGGAAGGGGGATTTTGGAATACCTTTGTCTTTCTGTCTGTCCAAGTAACTGGATTGAATTTATCATCTGTGTAATGAAACTTGGTCTATATATATATATATATATATAATACAGATGTAGTTATTTGCTGTATATGAAATAGAAAGGGGGATTTTGGAATACCTTTGTCTTTCTGTCTGTCCAAGTAACTAGAATGAATTTATCATCTGTGTTATGAAACTTGGTCTAAATGTATAAATTTGAATGTTGAAATGAGGATAATTTAATCCAATCAAAATCAACCAATAGATTATTGAATTTTTGCCTATGAATTATGAACATATAGATGAGCATAGTGTATATGTTTAATGCCATCAAAATAAAAGTGTATGAGAGAAGATTTTCCAGTTTTGCCTCCAAACTTGAGCAAATTTATGTCATTGTTTTTTACAGACTGTCAGAAAAGTTAAAGGATGCTGTAAAAACTAAGGAGGATATAGAAAACGAGATAAAAACTAAACAAGAGCATCTAGAGAATCTACAGCCAAAACTCAACAACATATTACAGGTTATTTAGCATATGCAATTTAAAAATTATAGAAATATATAATAACAATATTTTGTAATTAGGCTTGCATGCTTTTATATCTGATTGCATCGCTGATATTTTGTCACTGATATTTGATTACATCTTATTGGCTTATCTAGGTTACCTGATTATCACAGTATGTGTACTGGATGAAATATGTTACTGTATTGCCAGAATTCAATCTAATGAAAATATTTTTTACAAATTAAAAGGTCTGAGTGCAGCTTATATACAGTATAAATTAAAAAAAGAATTAACTATTTCACTGTTTTATGAGTCCTTTTTATTGACAACAATGTTAAAGCTGCAAAATAAATGATCTCTTTAACAACTGTTTAGTAAGGTGGTTTTGGTATGTTGAGAATTAGATAAAGGCTTTTTAGTACAAAATGTTTTTTTGAGTAAATTAAACTCAATTAGACAATAGAATCTAATGCCTTTGATTCTTATAGAAGAGCTTGAAATCCTAAAATTTTATATTTATTAATGAAATACTAATATACAATGTATTACATTAGATTCCATGCTAGGTATTACAGAAAAACATTAAATCTTGCATTTCATACTTTTTGATGATTTAATTATTCATTTATTTTTATTTTTACAGTCTACAAAGCCAGTACAAGAGTATCTGGATATGCCATTTGACAGTGTTAGAGAAGAGCATATGACTGCCCAATTCTTACCGCACCCACTGTATGTGCTGTATATGCAATGTAGTGCCTACAAGGATGCCTGTGGTATATTATATTATATTTACTTTATCTTTAGTATATTAAAGGAGCTTCTCTGAGGTCAAAAAACTTAAAATTTGAAATTTTTACATCAATTAAGTTAGAGTGATATGATATTTGACTGAATTCATGGCATATGTTATATAATGTTTCCTTGAGGGGTGTTTGTTTCTTTCTTTAAAACATAAGTTTTTGTCTGCTGGTTTTAGTGATTCACATAGACTTAAAGTCTCCAAACTAGATATACTTAATATCATACTAAGTCATAATAATTATACATAATAAAAAAGTTATTTTAAAAATTATTTTGTTAACATAAGTTACACATGGAAGATAGAATTTGAATTTATTGATATTGTTTTCAGACAGCAGAATGAAAGTGAGTTTGGAAGGAGACCTGAATGCAGCCAAGTCTCTGGATTTATCAGGGCCCTCAATACTTGGTAACATAGTTTAATAGTCCTCCACTGATGATGTTAGAATGAGGATGTTGCAATGTATTTTATTTGTCCAATTTCAAAGAATTTGTCATGAATAAAAAACAAGTGATAAGTTTTTGATATTTTGATATGATTATATCTGGAAAAAGAATGTCATTTACTGCTTCTTTAAATTTGCTTTTGTGTCATTATTAGAAAAGACTCGTAATTTATTGTTCATACAAACTTTAAAATCCTGTGAAGTTTCTTGTTTAATTTTAGAATGAAATTACATTGACTTGGTTGAACTTCTTTCAATTTAACTTTTGATCAATGGAAGAAAAAAGTCTCCATACTAACATTTTGTATGATTTTTAAAGATTGCAAATAACGTACTATCATGTTACACTGTTACAGATGAGGACAGTGAAAGTGACCAAGAGGAACCGGAAGAACAGGAAAAGAAAAACAGTGTATGTAATAACATGATAGTCACATGATCATATGGTAGTCACATGATCTAAGTCACATGATAAAACATATATTATGGTAGTCATATGATCTAAGGCAGTGAGCCAGTGACATTTTAAACTTGAACTTTTACAAAACAATATAAATAGAAATGTTAATTTTGTAGGGATTTGATTACATATGAATTTATTGAATTAACTTTACCTCCACTACATAATGTAGAGGAGACTATACTGGAATCATTTTGTCTTGTCAGCTATCTCCATCATTGTCTGCTCTATAACTCCTGTACCCCCCTGAAAAGATTTTATTCAACATGACACAAATGTTTCAACAAGACAATGTGCACATTCCATGCTGGAGTTGTGATAGCTCAAGGCCACGGTCACTCATTTAATAGATGTTCAAATGTTCACCTCAACAAGATGATGTGCAGAAAACATGTTGCTGCTGTTCAGTCCCAAGGTCAAGGTCACCTTTAAAGGTCAAATGTCAGACAATTTTGTGTCCCCAAAATATGAATCACATTCCTTGAAGAACAAATTATCTGCAAACTTTGCTTAAATGTTAACCTAGAAATATAATGATAAATCAACTTACATGAATTCTTGTGCCATAAGAGATGGTGGGAGTATGCAGCTGTAGTTATGTTTTTTTATGTACAAAATAAATAGTGCAAAACTCTTTTCAAAGTTTTTCAAACTAATAGAACTATCATCATTTATGTGACATATTGTTGGGTTTAATGATTACACGTTTTTAATGCACTATATCACTATTTTGATAATTGATTATTGGCAAAAATCTTTGTTTTTGGACACTTCACTGTCACATGTTTATTTAATTTGTGTGTGTGTATCTTTAAAAAAACGTTTTTTTCTTCTATAAATATAAACAGAAACGGCGTAGGAAGACAGTTGATGTGAAGAAGTCAGAGAGCACATCTAAAGTTCTGACCAAACATCCCCTGTCTGTTGTTATAGAAATCATCTGTAAAGGTGAGTAGTTTTGTTTTAACCAAACATCATTTGTCTGTTTAAGCAAATCACCTGTTAATGGTAAGAAATCAAGTTTGACCAAACATCCCCTGTCTGTTATTTTGCAAATCATCTGTAAAGGTAAAGAGAAAAGTTTTGGTCTGTTAAACAAATCACTTGTTAAAGTTTAATAGTAAAGTCCTAACCAAACATCCCATGTCTCTTGTTTTACAGGTAAGTAAAAAGGTAATAGGTAATGATCTGGTTAACCATCATCATTGAGCATTATGTTTTAAAGAGCTTCGTGTTTCTGCAATACAAGTCTGAACAGATCAAATACTGAAAAACTGTTCAGCTGGCATGATTATATCTAAACTTGACCTGAACCGACCAAGAAAAACTCTATAAATCCAATTTAGATAATTAAAATCTATGGTATACTCATGCCTGTTATTACAGTAGTAATGCTCAAAAATGGAATATATTTAATATAAAAACATTATGTGTGAATTGTGAACTATACCAAAAGAGAGTGTTTCAGAAAATGTTTATAGAGCACGATCATGAATCTTGACAAATGTGTTTTGTCTGTTTCAGATGGAAGTCAGTTACACCTGACATTCTATTATCTCACTTACTTAAAGATAATTACTGTAGGTGTGCAGGTAACAACAAGCCCAGATGTAAACTCTCCTTGTGTGTCCGGAAGGTAATATATATTATTCATGGTAACAGGTTTAATATTGATACTACACTGTTCATGTACCAAGTGTAAATAATTCTTAAACCATAGAATATACAGAATACGTTTCTAAAAAGATACACATTTAACCTGAAGAACTAGAACATTCTGAATTTCTTAAATGGACTTGTCCAGATTCCATTGTTGGAACTGTTCATTAGCAATGTTGGTTTTTCAAAGATGAAAATTTAAGGTGATTCAGTCAACAGTATAGAGTCTAGTTAGACAGTAAGGGTGTATAGTCTGATGTGGCTCTATACTGGTGGCAATGGTTAATTTCTTTAGTTTCCGGCAGGGTAAGGGTTAAGGAATGGTTTGATTTGAATGATAAACAAATTGATTTATACTAAATATGGTATTTGCGTGACAATCTAACTAATATGTTTAAACCATTGAGTTAAATGAGTATTTCATCAACTCTTGAAGAGATCATGAAGTTAGTGCTCGTGTAACTTCATACTTTGATATGATAGTACACTTATTAAAATTCAAGGTGAATATTATCTTATTTCATATCACAGTTTTGCCAAAACAATAAAACAATAAAAATAGACAATATGCATGGATTCATTTATGAAATGACTGTTTATTATGTATGTATATCTTTCAAAAAGTTCTTGCAGATTTTTGTGTTGAACCTTTGAAAAATTGTTGATTACAATGATATTCAGAAGATAACAAAAGTTGTAAATTATATATAGATATTCTTGTTTATTTCAGTGACATCCTGTCACCAGATTTAATTCTAGATGATCTTTACCCAGGAGATCATGGTACTGCCTCACCTAATCTCAGTAATCAGTATGAATTGTCTCGCTTTGGGTAAGAATTCTTAAAATTTCTTTCATAAATACAATGTTTATTGATAAAATAGTTTTAAAAAAATTTGCATATTGTAATAAATCACCAGCTTCTTTTGGCTTTGTGATCAAATCCATCAAGTTATGTTGAATTTTGTCATGTTATGAAACCATCTAGTTCCTTTACAGAGAGTTGTTATTTTGGTTTAAATTAAGGTGTCTGTAAGTGTTGTCAAATAATATATGTAAGTGCACTAACAATATACAGTAAAATAGCTGTCATTGATCCATTGCAAAGCATATTGACAATACATCAGTATTGAAATAGTTGTCACACTTTGATTATGTTTATGCATGTAAGTTGGTTTTTTTAAAATACTGAATGGAATAGGTTGAACTTCACACACTTGTACTCTGTGATTATCTGATAATGGCTCATTCTTCAGATATTTTATATTTCAGACTGAAGGATCTTGAGAACTACGTGTCACAGGTTGGAAGGCCATATTTATGGGCTCAGAGAATGGGTGGTCTACAGTTTCTTGATGGTGAACCTTCAAAAGCCCCGAAGTCCTCAATCAGTTCACAGACTATTCAGTTTACAGTGAAGAAATTAAGAAAGCGTATACAGTCTAGGCTTGCTCTACTTAAACAACTGAGTGCATTAGGTACAATAATCTCTTTATAAAAGTGATTGTTCTATACATGTATAAAGGAGGCTTTGTCTTCAAAATTTGTATTAGATATGTCCCGGATGTTTTGAGACATTGCTATCTACAAAAACTGTGTCATGATCAAATTGAAGTTTGGCTTGCTTAAACCATATTTATATTGAAATATTCCCAAAGAGTTTGGAAAGTAAACACAACATAAACATATACAAACATATATGCAACTATTCATTGAGCAATCCTGACTTCAACTGACAGTTTACAGTCAACTGCAAATCATCTATATCCCCGTTCCTAACACTTAGATGTATGTACCAGAGAAAAAGTACCAACCTTGAAGAGGCAAACATTAATCTTTTAAACCAGTACAATTTAAAAAATACCTGTAAATGTCATACTGACACAGTGTTTGATGGTGGCACACTACTTTTCTGGTGATATCAACTTTCAAAATTTGGATTGTATCTGAATGTATTTTCATTAACTACTGCAAAGTCTGTGTAAAAATTACATATAAATTGAACAGAGTCATTTAGAAAGCTGCAAAGAATGGTATTTTAGCATTAATGTTATATATTTACAGAACGCAACAGTATTCCTGTATCCATTGAATGTATGGCCATGTTTCCTGTAAAACTTACAAGCCAATTGAAGTCGTGGCAGAGGTCAACATATGAAGAATTTATAGAGACACCATACACACAGACTGTTGTAAGTCAGGGTTTAGCCAGTGAATCTGATCTCTACTTCACAGCTGTAATAGAGCGTGGTACAGGTAAATTATAACATGTCAATTCTTTGTATAAAATATATAACTCTTATTTAGAATTTATATCCAATGTATAAAGTACTGGGTGTTTCATAATATTTGTTCTTATATCATCCTATTTAATTTACATATATCTTTTACAATGATAAAAAAAAGAAAATGTTGATTTCATGACATCATTTATGACATCACTTCCTGTTGTTTGAATTTTTAAGTTGGCGACGACCAAAGACCTGTGCTGCGAAATTGTAAAATATTATGAAACACCCAGTATATCATTTGTTGAGCAACACTCTTTTGGAGACAAACATTTTGGTTGTTTCTGTGAGCTGTAACTCTGTAGAGGTTAAATTTATTGTGAAGTATTCTTTAGGCAAGTCTGTTATTGTAGAGGTGATTTGTTCACAGAGGGCTTCCCTGCTGAGGTTGTTACATCGTTTTTATGACATATTCAAAGTAAGGTACAACGAGTCTCACTTCATGTGACACCCTTGAAATTATGCAAGTTATATTAACTCAGCTGATAGGATTGGTGGTTAGCATCTCTTTGATACAAGTTATACAAGTCACATTTCACAATTTTGAATTATGCTTAAGCTTCTAGGTAATATTTTCAAAATTTTGGAAATTCTAAATCTATAAAATTGAATCTATTCTATTTTTTTACAGCAAAGATGACAGCTTGTATAGTGGTAGGATCAGACTATCCAACTGTAGCCCCATTATTCTGTATCAACATTTCCTGGGGTACTAACAGAAACTCTCAAAATGATAGTCATATACAGGTAATATTCAGGGCTTAATACAGTATAGTCATATACAGGTAATATTCAGGGCTTAAGTACAGTAGTCATATACAGGTAGCATTCAAACTTCATACATTAGTCATATTATGGTAACATTCAGTGCCTGAATACAGTATAATCATATACAGATCATATCATTTTTTGATTGGTTTATGATTTTATTTTTTAATTTGATTTAACTTATAAGAGAACTTTATTATCTTTAGGAACTAGAAGAGGAAGTGAATATACACTATGAGGAGCTTGTCAGTAAAAAGTCACATGACCAGTTATTGGCCAATCAGCTTCAGCGGCTAGTTATGTGTTTTGATGTTTACTTGGAAACTGAGGCACAAAGCGGCAGTAACGAGGGTCCCATTGAAATTGCTAAAGAAAAGGTGTTTGCAAGAGTAACACGGTAATATATTGCTTTTTATGCCTTGCTCTATATTGCAGAAAAAGATATATTTGATTTACTATTGTCTGTCAAGGACTTTGGATTCTTTCACGTGAGAAAGCAGTCCTGCTAGCTTGTGGAAGGTTGTGGGTTCTACTCATGCGCCCACTTGTGCCTGAAATAATGCCAGAAAGGGCACCTGAGCTCTTCATCCCCAGTAAAGCTGGATAGTCACCATATAAGTTATACAGTGTTGATGTGACAAAAAATCCAACATAAATAAACAAATCTGACTTTGGGATATAATGAAGTTCCCTTTTTTGATGAGTCAAGAAATGACCAATGTCCTTGCACCACCAAGGAATGACATTCAGTAAAATTCTGTTGAGATATTTTCTTAATTTAAAATTTTATTCTTGGTTTTGTTATATTCAAGTGTTCATTTATTTCTGTCAGAAAAAATAGTCTGTACCAGTATTAGGCCAGTACATGCATGTGTATTTTCTATTCTTGTTTGATTCTTTTATACTCAGAAAATACTGTAAATATTTCAAGGTGATATTATTTTTAACATGAATTTTATATATTTTTTTTTAGATTGTGTTTTTTTTTCTCTCTTTGAGTTATTACATTGTGTTTATTTTTCTTTCTGTAAGTTATATAATTCTGCATGTTTGTAACATCGCTTTTCATTGAAAAATCGTGACGTTACATAGTTTTATATACATGGCTGCTGTCAATTTTAAAGAAAACTCTTATTTTTTTCTCTAAAAAAGGAAGTTTGCTGTATTATAAATTTGTTATAAAGATTCTTAACAGGTTATATGATCATATATATTAATTTGGTTGTTTGCAATATGATCCTCACCTTTGGCCTGGTTATATATACAAACAGCCCTTTATATATGGCCATATAACCTTTCAAAAAAATCTTTATAACTAATATTGCATTGTTAACTTAATAAAGTATTTAATGCTATAAATATTTAGAGTTAAACACAACTGATTATATTTCAGTGGTCGACAGCGGTCAAAACCTTACAAGTTTAATGCAGACACTGGCATCTTCTCCCACAGATGAAACAACATGCTGTATACATAGATATACAGAATTCATCATACATTTGTACTGTAATATCAAACACTTCATATTTTAGTTTGTAGTGTTTTAATCTGCAAACGAAATATGCAAGCAATGCATATCTGGATATTCATTCATCTATTAACTTTAGTTGAGTACTTAATTCTTTCAACTGTTGTATTAATTACTGATATAGTGTTGAATGAACATTTTATAGCGTGATCTACACTTAAGGACTTTGTCAAACAATCACCAGTGTCCTAGACTCCTAGTAACATCAACAACCATTTTGTTAGCAAAAATTATGTTTATGAGTACATTTATATGGAGAAAAAAATAAAAAGTTGAAAAAAAGAAATTGTTTTCTTTCATTATAAAGTGTTAATGATATTATATTTCCTGTTAAACCAGAGAACGATACTTCTTGACACTCTTCAAAATAGTTCCACAGAGTAAAGTTCTTCAGAGTTAAAGAGTAAAATTTATATTTAAGAATTTGATGACCTGGGAAAAAATTAGAAAAATAATTTAAAGTACTTGATGTGAAAATTTTGAGAGACATTTGATAAGACAATAGACTTCACCACCTACAAGGTAAATGTATAAGGATGCATTTATTTATAAAAAATACAGTCAATTGGACTCCTTAATTCCATACAATTAATAATGGCTTAAAATCTAATTCTCAAACCACATAAAGAATATTCTGTAAATTTTCAGTTTCAACTTTTAGCTGGACTATTCAAAGAATAAGGAGAACAATTGTACTCCTCACACTTGATAAACCTTTTGCTTGCAAGTTGGTATCTCCAAAACTATTGAAGGGAATTGTTTGAAACTTTACACAGAATAATCAAGTGTGCTGTATGTTCATAAATGGTATAGTCTAGCAATGAATTTGATACAGTCTGTTAAAAGTTTAAGGTATTTCAATATTGAGCTATTTACAGTCTGGCATTAGACTGGTGGCAAAGGATAATCACTATTAGCTCCAGTAGGTTTAAAGGTTAACTGATTCCTGTTCATTTTGGAATAAGTTTCTCTTTATTCCTATTATGCCAAAGATTAAAAAACAAATTTAGCCATCCAACATTTCTCTAGTGATTTTTAGCCAAACTTCCCACGGAGCATTTTGTCAGTGTATTGTGGTTTGGGTTTTTTCAGCATTTTTATGGCTTTTTGTTCAGTATGTAATTCTCTTCTATGCACAACTCTTTCTACATTTCTCATGGCATTTCAATTTAACTTTCACAGTACTTTTGTCAGCAAGTGCTCTGGCATAATTATGTATGTTTGTTAATGCAACTACATATACTACAGTTCTCGGAGGATTTTAACTAAATTTGCAGATTTATTATAATCAAATGCATTTGGGGATATTCTTTAAGTTTCACAAACAAATAATTTAAGAAAAAAGCTTGTTTTGTTTTAATTACTATCACTTGTCTTTAATATTAGCTTTAGAAGCATAATTTGAATAAGTGCAAAATGGTGATGAATTGTTGAACTGTAAGAGGTACTGATACATGATTCAGTAAAGCTTTCAAAAGAAGAGTTTCACAAGATTCTTTTCAAGGACCAGAATGTTGCTTGTAAAACCAAAGAGGTATACATGAATATTATTTGTTATACAACTTGCTGGTGGGATGTATGGGAAAGTATAGCCTGAATGAGATAAATGTAACTGGAGGTGGTAACAAAATTGATTCAAGAGTTACATTGTATTGCACTTATTTGAACTGAGAAATATCCCTAAAGGAACAATATCATATGTAACACTAAATCTTATGTGCATGCATAGTTAACTTTTTACAATGGATGAAACCACAGAGTTAATTATTATTAAAACCATTTTATAATGCAATATGTATATAGTATGTAGACCTATACATGTATGTATGTAATATGTATACATAATTATGTACATAATAAAACTATAATAATTGAATTTATTTCCATAAAAAACATTTGAAAATTGTTAGTGTGATTCAACCCTAATCCACTTACAAAATGTAATTGTGTAGAACTGATAAGAATAATAAAAAATATCTAAAATCTGAGTTTAATCCTTATAAAAAATTAAGGATGTGACATATTAAATAAATAAGCATGTATATATAAGAGTTGATCCAATTAATCAAAATTTGGTAGTGGTAAACAAAATGTGAAAATGGCTTAACACATGGTTTTACATATGTTTTGTTGTTGTTTTTTTGTTGTTGTTGTTTAGTTTAAAGAATTTGGTTTTCAATGCTTCCAATATGTCTTTTTTGTTTGAACATATCCATTTCGCAAATTGAATTTAATAAATCATCGTTCCGCAAAGAAACATTCATTTCGATTAAACTATAAAGTAGTTCCTCGATCGCTATATTTCGACATTTTCCGTCAAACTCCGTACGCTTTAATTTAATAAATTTATTCTTTTGCAGTTTTGATACTAAGAAATAGCTCTTAATATCATTTTTCATAGTTTGATATTAATTTTGGATAATCTTTCAGGAATTTTTGCACATAGAATTTATCAGTAATTTTCTTAAATCTGGACTATTTGTTGTCAATGGAAACATGTGTAAACAGTTGTGAGTAATCGGGTCAACATGGAGGATAATTTAACGGGACCACAGAAATTTCCTTAAATTTACCATTAGATATTGTCAATAACAAATTCTTTTGTGGAATAAAGAAACGTGTGCTTTATATTTCAAGTGTCCACCTTAGACTAAAAAACTTTTAAGTGATAATTGGATTTTTAAGCTGTGAAACCAATACCGAAAATCAAAACAAAATGTCGACCGCTGCAATGGCTAGGACACTCACTGCAACCGTGCCGGTTGAACCCACTCTGCAGATGAGGTTACAATTCCCGAACCCACCTCAAGCTAAGAATTTGGGTATGATGAACAACAAACTGCGAAACAGATTAAGGCTTGATCCAACCCGTGCTTTGGAACCTGCAAGGAAGAAAATAGCAACAATTGAAGCACAGAGAGTAATGTCAGTATTTGAAGATACCATACAGAAATCTGAAATAATCACTCTGATGCCATTTATTGTAGAGAATCTAGAGAGGTTTCGAATTACGTTTGGTACAGAACTCTCTGAATTAATTGAGCATCATGCCGTTATCCTGGGTAGTTATGAAGACATCAAGCAGACGTTGGACAGGCAGATGAAGAGAAATGCTGCTAAGGCTAAAGCCAGGCAGGTAGATTCACCATCACGTTCATCAACCGTGTCACCTGATGATCCTGAAGGTAATCAAATGTTAGATGAAGATGAGGGAGCTGCTGGGGTAGCTTCACCTTCAGTTCAATCACAACAGTCTAGACCACGGTCAAGCCAACAAAGTTCAAGAGCCAGCTCACGCCGTTCTGGAAGAGAATCACAAAGTAGGTCATCTAGACCATCAAGCTCTGGAAGTGTTGATTCAAACTTTAGTATGGACAGCCAAATGGAACGTACAGTAAGAAGTCTAACAATGGTGGCACAGCAGTTAAATACCTCATGTAAGAATGTATTGAGGGCATTTCAACTGAATCCATCTGCTATGAACACTATTAAACACGAATATTCAAAAAGAGGACATACATCACAAGATTTTATAACCTACATGAATGAGCTAAAAGACATTCTTCTGAACAAACTTCTGACTACACCAGAGGAAGAGAAAGAAAGAATGGAGTATCTTCAAGAAATTTCAAAGCGTGAGAGAAATAATGCTGCCATTATTGAAAAACTGGAAACTGAACTGAAAGCTGCACAAGATGATAAAGATGAGGAAGTATGTTTCTTTGGAAAGATAATTTATTGTTTTGTATTATATAAAACACAGTCATACTGTGTAAAAGAGAGAAAAAAACAGTCATCACAGTTCAACAGGCTCAATTAACCTGAGTCTGTAACATTTTCAATTTTGCCATTTTGGGCATTTGTTATGGATTTCGTTTTCTCAGTTTTGTTGTGACAATAGATAACTTTATTTCTTTAATTTACTTCAGCATCTCTGTAAATATATATATATATGTAATGATGTGGAATTTAAATAGGAACAAAGCTTATGTTCTTAAAGCTTTGGCGTTATTTTAAAGATAATCAAGCCTATGAAATCGAAATGTGACATTTACATAATTAATATTGATAGTCCAAATATACCTTTTATAACTTGTAAAATTTTTTTTTTTTTTTGAGACAGTTAACAGCTTTTCAGGGTATGCTTCAAGTGTTAATTTTGTTTAAATCATTTATCAATTTTGTGTTCTAGATAAGAAAGAAAAATGATGTGATAAGAGGATTGAATGCAGATTTGAGGCAGATTCAGAAGTTTTCAGAAGACCACATCAGACGTGTTAATGCTGAAGCAGATAAACAGAAAGCTGCTGATAAGAAAAATAGTGAGGGACGTAAACAAAGGCTTCAGCAGGAGGTAACTCAACTGCAAACACAGCAGCAAAATCTTGTTTCTGAACATAGAGAGAACGAACAGGAACTTAGAAAGGTAAAATTCCTCAGAAAATACTGTTATGTGTATCCATTTGCAGCAAGTCCTACATGATAACTTAAATTAATATTTATGTAGTACCGTATATGTGCTTACAGTTCTCTGAACATAGTGTGCAACATGTAGATTTTGATACAATTTAGCATTTAGGCAGAATCAATATCTTTAAAATAAGAGGAAATCAAAGCCATTGTTGGATTATGTTTTTTGGTATCATCCTATTCTTACAATGAGAATAAAATTTCATTATATTACATTTTTCAAGTTGTGAATAGTTTATAATATAACTTCATTTCTTTGATGAATTTTGCAGAAAAAATTTAAAATTGAGACAGAGGTGGAGAATTGGATTCAGCGCTATGACCAGGATATGGGCGAGAGACAGGTAAATCTTCTAAATGAATTAATACTTTATTATATATAAAGGGGGCTGTCTTATTTTATGTTTAAACAAATTTTTTTTTTCATTCTACATAGTTGATTGAATTTAGCTAAAATATATGCTATGAAATTCATAAAACAGATTGCTTCTTTTTAATTTTGGGGTTGAAGATATAAAATGCTTTTGTTTTTAATATTGCTTTTTGGCATACAGTAATGCAACATACAAATGTAAGAAAAGGTGTTCTGAATTTTTTATGTCCCGTGATCCCAAGGTCAAGAGGGCATATTTTTTTGGTCTGTCACAAAGCTTAACATTGTCCTTACACCTACATAGGTGCATGCATGTCTACCCCTAGCACACGTAAATGGCATATGATCAAAAGTCAAGGTCATTGGTGTCAAGGCCTCCAAGGGGCATGATATGCATTCAAACGGTGTTTGTTCAAATTAAAATCTATGTGAAGGGAAACTATACATTTTTGCTTGACCTGTATTGATATGAGATGATGGGAAAGAGTGGATTAAATAGAAATAAACCTTGAATTACTAGTATGTATATATGATGATATTGGTATGTTACAGGACGAGTATGAAGAGATTGATACAGTTTACACTGAAGAGAAGAAACAGCTTCATGAATTAGAGGAACGCTTCAAAACTCTTGAAGCTGAGTACCAGCAGATCATGGAAGAGCGCCGTCTGGCTAGGGAGCGTAGAGAAGCTGCTGAAAGAGAGCTTGCGCTCATGGTCAAAGCATCAACAACCATCCAGGCATTCTGGAGGTCATTCAAGGTCAGGAAGGCTCTCAAGGCTCGCAAGAAGAAAGGTGGAAAGAAAAAGAAATAAACTTATAAAAAAGTGTCTGCATTTGGTCTTTAAAAAGACCTATGATATAGTTTTATAAGTTTTATTTGATTGTGCATTTTTTTATTATATTCATCTCACAGTGAATGATAGTCTTAATTATGAAGAAGATATATAAGAAGTTATTATGTAAATATGTTTTGTCTGTGATAAAATAACAAAAAAAATGAAATTCTTTTATCTGTTGTAAATAAATTCTCAATCCAATTCAGATCTTTATGTTAAAAAGAGCATGATTGTTTGCAAATCATTGTTTCACCTTCAGTAGTGACTTGTAGATATATGATAGTACTATTTTCTGCACCTTTCTGGCTGTATCCATATTAACTGCAAGTAAGTCTTGGTCATGAGCAATTTGAATAAATACAATTCAGAAACCGGACGTTTAAGGTATGACAATTGACAAGAGTTCAGAACAAGCTTATAACTTGATACTTGTACACTGTGTACAATGATATTAGCATAAGTCCTGATCAAATAGTTAAAATAAAAACAATATACCTTTTCCTTTGCTAACTTTCTCATCATCATAGTGTTTGTAATCTCCGTTTACATTTGTTATTGTTGATGGTAGCTCTAGCGTATGAAGTTGACACCATTTGTGTTAAGAAAATTTATACAACTGTGTTGCAAATTTTCAATCCAGAAAAAAAGACATTTAAAAATTGTATTTGGAAATTTTCAATGAAGAATACTAGTAAAGTATATAATAATAGTGAAAAAACTTTATGAAGGTGAATGCTTAACTATTTTACGATTGTTTAAGAGTTTTATAAAGTATTATGTGATATAAATTTGTTACAAAGTTCTGTTATATCTGTAAGCCTAATAAATTATTATCATAATAAAAGTATGTAGTGTTTTTCTTGTGAACTTAGTAACAAAACATTTGTATGCCCATACTTGAACCATCAGTCCAAGCAAACCAGAGGGCAATTGTCTGTATTGCTGGGTACTTCGCCTTATTGGGTATTTTTAACAAAATAAGTATAATTGTCATCCCATATGAACATGTATCAGTCAGGGGGATGCACATATACCATTCTGTAATTGTAGAAACTAACTCAAGCCAACCTCAAGTGAGCTCGACAAATATTGACCTGTTGTATGGTTATATACAATTAATGTCTAATAACTTTCCATCATTCCTTATAAAATGGTAAAAGCCATACCTTCCAATTTGCTTTTTAATAAATCCATTGACAGCACTTTCCCTTTATTAATTTCCTTTACATACAATTATTGAAAAAATATAGATAAAAATCAATAAAAATTAACCATAAATGCTTAAAAATCAATAATTTTGTGTATGCTGACACAAGAGTTGTTCCCCTTTTAAGATACTAAGAACAGCTATTACAAGCTTCTGCTCAAGTTAAATCTTGATTTAGTTTCTTATTAAATGAACAAATCAGCGCTGAAAAAAACACACTTTCTCTACAACAGTACTCACAATTACCTTGTTTTGCCATTACCATTTGTTTACATGCTTGGTAATGATTATTAATTTTCAGTCCTGTACAGCAAACTCATAATCCGTCATTTTAAATTTTGCAATTGAATTCATATTTATTTTTTTACTACCCTGGTATATTGAATATAGTTGCAAGCACATAGATGACACAACATTATAATTGTCATAATACCTGTATCATTATAATATCTGAATCATTATCATGTTAATACTTGTACATAAGCCATTTTGAATTCAAAATTTTGTTGGAACTACATGTGCAGGGGCGTCTGCATGTGGCCCAGTGGTTAAGGTCATTGACTTCAAATCATTTGCCCGATACTGTAGTGGGTTCAGATCCCAACAGGGGCATTGGATTTTTTTCATGTGAGAAAGCTATCCAGCTCGATTATGGAATGTCAGTGATTACCTGAAAATGCCTGAAATAAAGCACTGAGGGGCACCCTGATGTCTTTCTCCACCAGTAAAGCTGGAAAGTCACCATATGACCTTGACTGTGTTGGTGCCACATAAAACACAGCCGAAAAGAAGAACAACAAACTACATGTAGAATGATGGGACTATAAGAGCTAGAATATTTCAGTCTGTCACAATGGAGTCCAACATGGGTAGTATTAAAATTAAATTTATTAGCAGCAAATCCATGTGAAACTTTCAATATACATTATTATGAAAAATATAACAGAATATGATAGAATTTACTATTTCTGAAACCAAATTGACAAATTCATGTTAGTAATGGAGTAAGAGAACTTACATAATAAGTTATATATGTAGTTCACTTCTGTGGATAGAAAATACCTACAAAAGGCTAGATTTAATCACTGATTTAATTCAAGTGATAACATTTTAACCCTAGAACAATTGTCATAACAATAACGCAACTCTTAAGACATACTGCTACAGTGCCACCTGGACATGAATTACTAAATTTAATACAGAAGACAAAAGTATGTTTCTTCTAGCTGTATATACACATGCATATAATGTACAATCTTTAGTTTGAAATACAGTGCTTTGCAACATTCATCTGAACTCTTTAAATAAATATCGTTTACACCACTGGACTTATTTAAACAGAACATTACAGTGTTGAATTGTAAATATTTATTTCATTTTATTAACAAGTTTAAACTAGAAAATGCTGAGAAAATGTCTTTTTAATGTTTTTTTTTATTTCAATTTACCTATAGATTTCTACCCTGAATATTATTTTCTATTTACAGATTGTTTTGATGTCTCTGGTTTTTTTTTTCTGTACCTTGAACTAGATTCATTTTCATTTACTAAGTTGTTAAATTTCTCACTGTGAAGTCTACACTCTCATAAGAATCACCAGTATTGAATGGTCGTCATAAACAGAAATTTAGGCTACAGTTAATAGAATGGTGACAAATGACTGTAACCCAGAGCTGTCACAGCTGTTCACTAATAAATTCTTTTATATAATGTAAGTCTATCTCTAATAACTTTTTACTGCTATCGTTACGAAGTTTTTTCACTTGTTAGATTTTCATATTGTTGCGGAGTGAGGGATTTTATCTGGAATGCATGAATCTGTTTCATCTCTTCTTCTACTGCAGAATTTATCAGTCTAAAAAGAAAGAATATCATTATTATCATATAATATCAAAACATTATTAAATGAATACTGGAAAAAAAAGGAAGAATGCTTTATGGCAATGAATAGACACTTGTAGGTTAACATCAAAAACAACTAGATCAGTTAATTGAGTCTCTACATGATAAATATTGATAAAGCACAATATATCTCATAACCCAAACACCAACTTATTCAATATTTGATTGTAAATATTAACAAAAGAGCAATGATGGTCCAAGAGCGCTCACCTGAGGTCAATTGCTAGAAAAGGTATTTTCTTAAGTTTTCAAGGCAGGAGGTCATTGAGTAACAATGCAGCAGTTATATTTTACCCGAGATTCTGATAAAGGCCCACTAGGGGATGCTAAATGTCAAACGTTTATAAAAGATTGTTTCCCCATTATAATAGCTCACTGTAACAAAATTATGTGATCCTGTGGTAGGACTAAGATTTAAACTCCAGGGCCAAAATTCACATAAATTTGATGGAATCCACTAGGCACTGTCACATGCAAAATATTTAAGATCTAAGACATGTAATTTCTTAGTAGAAGATTAAAATGCATTTTCCTATGTAAGTCTATGTGTATGTAAACTAAATGACTGCAATGGGCTTGGTCAATTTCAACAACAGAGACACCATATATCTTTGTAGAGGATAAGTTGATGCTACATGCCAAATGTATTTAAGCCTTGGGCATTGCAGTTTCTAAAAATAGGATATTAAAGTTTCATTTTAAAGCCTATTTACAGCTCCTGGGACCTTCTTATGCATCTGACTACAAAATTTTTGAAGCGGGTCACCTATGGATAACTCTAGTGCAGTTTGGTCAAAATCCACTGTTTGTTGTTTCAGAAGAGATGTTGTTTATTGAAAGAAATTGTAGATAACTTAGGACAACATGCCATTACAAGAGCTCACATCTTATGGAACGCCGGGACTGTCTTATGCTATCAATATTTTTGCTATCTTCTGAAATGATGATATTATTTTGTCATTTAAGCATATTAACATGTGCAATGTACATCATATCTCGTCTACAGACAATGCTGACTTGTTCAAACAGCATGTTAACTTGTCAGCTAATCATTATGACATGTGCAGACAACATGTTAACTTGTCAAAGTATCATGATGACTTGTGCAAACGACATGTTAACTTGTCAAAATATCATGATGACTTGTGCAAATGACATGTTAACTTGTCAAAATTTCATGATGACATGTGCAAACAGCATGCTAACTTGTCGAATTATCGTGATGACATGCTCATAATACCTTAACAAGTTAACATGTGTTTTGCACAAGTCATCACGATTCTTTGACAAATTAACATGTTGTTTGCACAAGTCATCATGATAATTTGACAAATTAACATGGCATTTGCACAAGTCATCATGATACATTGACAAGTTAGAATGGAGTTTGCACAAGTCATCACGATACCTTGACAAGTTAACATGCTGTTTGCACATGTCATCATGAAATTTTGACAAGATAACATGTCGTTTTCACAAATCACCATGATACTTTGACAAGTTAGCATGTTGTTTGCACATGTTATCACGATGATTTGACAAGTTAACATACTGTTTGCACATGTCATCATGAAATTTCATGAAATTTTGACAAGTTAGCATGGCATTTGCACAAGTCATCATTATACTTGGACAAGTTTACATGTCGTTTGCACAAGTCATCATGATACTTTGACAAGTTAACATGCTGTATGCACATGTCATAACGATAATTCGACAAGTTAACATGCTGTTTACACATGTCATCATGGAATTTTGACATGTTAGCATGGCATTTGCACAAGTTATCATAATACTTTGACAAGTTAACAGTACGTTTTGACATGTCAGCATGATACAAGATAACATGTCATTTGCACAAGTCATCATGATTCTTTGACAAGTTCACATGTTGTCTTCACAAGTCATTCATGGTAATTTGACATGTTAACATGCTGTTTACACAAGTCATCACGATACTTTGACAAGTTAACATGCTGTTTGCACATGTCATCACAATAATTCGACAAGTTAACATGACGTTTGCACAAGTCATCATTATACTTTGACAAGTTAACATGGCGTTTGCACAAGTCATCATGACACGTTGACAAGTTAACATGCTGTTTGCACATGCCATCACAATAATTCGTCAAGTTAACATGTCGTTTGCACAAGTCATCATGATACTTTGACAAGTAACCGTGTCATTTGCACAAGTCAGCATTATACTTTGACAAGTTAACATGTTGTTTGCACAAGTCATCACGATATTTTGACAAGTTAGCATGTTGTCTGCACATGTCATCATAATAATTTGACAAGTCAACATGCTGTTTGTACAAGTCAGCATGTTCCTTTGACAAGACATGATATAAATTGCACTTGTTAACACGCTCAAACGACAAAATAATATCATCGTTTCACAAGATATAAAAAACATTGATTACATAAGACAGTCACGGCGTTCCATAACATCTGATCACTTTGTGTTCAGGTGAACTAAAAAACCATTTGAATCAATGGTCTCTAAGGACTAGAAAGGAAAAAAAATTAACAACAATGAGACTGATGAAGTACACTTTTCTACAGAACACCTGCTGACATTGTTGTCAATATTACAAAGTTCTGTCATTATAAGAATATTATTTACTTTTGAATAATAGAAATACCAGTTCAAGTCTTAAAGGCCCATTATGCCTCAGAAATGCTATCATTTTTATTTCACAAAGACTTCAAATTTTTGGTATCTTGTTACAGATTCTAAAAAGAACTCATATAGATGAACTATCTTTGCTTCTTTTGCTTTGTTGGCCATTGGTATATTTATATGGAAGTCAAAATACTTCTTTTGTTTATATTTTGCTACCTTTAGGACACATTACTGCACATTCAGCCCTACTTTCTTTAGCTGTTAAACAACTAACATTCTCTAAATCCATTAGTAAAACATTATTCAACACATGTTTGACATTTCTAAAGACTTGAATAAATATAGATTTCCGAGGCTTAATGTGGCCTTAAATAAAAGAAATCATCTTCCTGTATAAAGGCTAGCCATAACTAATCAACTAAGGAAAAGAACAACTTTTTAATGAAGAATAAAAATTAACTTTATATAATCAACAAACCTGTGTCTTTGTAACAGCGGCATTCCTTCAAACTTTGGAGAAACTACAAGTGCTTGAAATTTCGCACCACATCCATCTGATGTATCAGTTATCTTCTGAAAATACAACCAAGATTAACAGACGAGGTCAACATAGAAGTAGAAGTAGAAGAAGTATAGCTTACTTGCACATTTTCAACACAGGGTCTGTGAATCGGTGCACAATGATTTGTCATAAGGCGCACTTGACTATGGTGGCTGTTTTGTGCCATGTAGTATTTTTGCTCTGCGAGGGACAGACTTAAACACAACAAAGTCACCGATTTGTTGCACTTTACCTTTCGCTTTGCAGGGTGCCTGACACGCAGTGGAGCTGAAGTACAACAAAGTGGATACTTTGTCATATTTCCATGTTTTCGCCAGGCGCTTGTGGAATGAAAATACAACATGGCACAAATCAGCCACCATTCTTCACAGATACAACAAATAAAAGAAGTATAGACATTGAATTGGACATTTTAAAGAATGGACAATTTATAGAGATGGTAATATAAGGATTTGCCCCACTGACAATTTGCCCCATAATGACTCACCCACATGAGCGATGATTCGCCCCACTTTAAATTAAACATTCTTTTTATTCTTTTGCATTAAAAATGTTTATCAGGTTTGAGTATTTTTGCATTTATTTGGTATACTTTTTACATTGATTTAAAGATTTATTAAAAATTATCAGTTTAACAGAACTATACAGTCTTACTAATTTTATTTGTATACTTTTTAAAAAAAATTTATGTAACTTTCACAGTTATAAGCATTAAATTTTACATTGAATGTTGTATATAAGTGAAAGTTGTTTAATTTACACATATTTACATGTATCTGTTTCTTATTAAAGCAGTCCAACTAATTGTACTGCGCAACGAGATATTGTGCTTTTTTTGTGTCTTGGCAATATCTCGCCTCTATGTTAAAGCGAGATTTTGCCCCAGAACGAAAATATCTCAGAATCAAGCTTTGGCCCGTCAAAATATTTAGACTACTTATTAAGGCAGATTGTTATACAGTGTTGACAATAGCTTGAATGGTATTTTCCAGTAATTCTATTTATGCTAACATATATGTTATGTTGTTTTAATGTTGATAAACCAAACAGTTAAATATGTTATGTTGTTTTAATGTTGATAAACCAAACAGTTAAATGATCAATTTCTCAGTTCTTTAAGATAGATACCAAAACAAACATTTAATGTTCTCATTTTTAAATTTTGATAATAGAAAGGATGCTTTAAACAATTCTTTTAAAGTGAGGCAAATCATCACTAATCTGGGGCAAATCATCACTTAATTTGGGCCAGAAGTTATGGGGTGAATTGTCGTTTGGGCGATTCATTATTAATTCATAAAAATGAATTTCTGACTAAATAATAATTAATGATATTGTTGTTTAATGATAATTGTTTATCTACATGTACCTATTATCATGACCGCTTCTGTTCTTAAAAATCAACAAAGAGAATATTTTACTTCACAAATATACCAAAACACACATTTAATCTTATCATTTCTTAAATTACCCAGGTACTTTTTATAATGATAAAGATTATTTACAAATGTATGTGGAAGTGGGGCGAATTGTCACTAATCATCAATAAAGTGAGGCAAATCTTTATGGGGCGATTGTCAGCTCTGCCAATCAATGCATTACATTATGTCTCGGCTATTTTACAAGAGAACAGAACTTGGATTATTGATAGCTAAAAGTTGACAATACATAGAGGATATTCAAGTTTTTTCTATAAATACATGATTTATTTTCATTGAGTGGTATGAAAATAAATATTTCACGAGTGGCGGTAGCCACGAGTGAAATATGGTAATTTTCATGCCACAAGATGAAAATAAATCATGTATTTATAGAAAAAACTTGAATTTTCTGTTTATTATATACATTTTTCTCTTTTTTGATATTAAAATTTGAAAGATTTTCCTGTACTGGCAGAATTTAAAAGAAAGTAGTCCGGCAAGACACCAGTGAAAATACGGAAAATATGTTTCACTGCAGTGAAAAATAAATTTTTACAGTGAAAATACGGAAAATGAAAATACGCATTTTATTTCATCAATATTTCTCAATATTTCATTTATAAGTATATAATAAACTGTTTATCTACATCAAGTTACAACTGATCAAATTTATTCAAAGAATTTATATGTAGATACCCAGTGGATCTATGCAATATTACTGCATTTTAATATTTTTTTAACACAGACCAGTTAACTATGTGAAAGCAGATCTAAATGTTTAAAAAAAAAGTGGATTTCATTTTCATGACATGTCACAGATCCATTCAAAATTAAACAATATTTAAAATGGTAGACAGACGTTTCACTATTTGAGACGGTTCACACCAAGACGTTTCACTACGGAGTGAAATGTCTTCAAGACATTTCACTCCTTTTTTGTACTAATATTATTCTGATACTTGTGATATACTCATATAGACCTTGGATTTAATTAAAATGAATTTAAAGGGGGATTTCGCTTTTTGTCAATGATTTCAAACTCAGTACTTTATGTTTTTATATCATAATTAGTTCAGACTTTTGTTTTAATTGATTTTTTCTATGTTATTCTATTATCCCTTAATTCATTATAAATTGAATTTTCTCATGTTGTTACTCTTAGTCTTATAATAAAAATTTATCTTTCATTTAAACCTCTTATCATTCAACCCATAATTAAATGATAATCTTCTAATAATTCATCATACCTGTTAGTCCTGTATGTCCTCATTGAAACCAATGTATTCACTCCTAATAACAGGAATTATTCAAAATACCGTTTAAACAGAACAAAATTCACTTTTCTGAGCTGATACTATACTGTATAGTTTTTATTATTTACACATTCTGTAACATTACTTAAACTGATATTAATATTGTGTTAACATTCATAAATTCTTATTAACAATACCTTCAAAATCAATAAAATGAAACATTTCATTGAATATCCTTTTAATAATAAAAATAAACGACAAACAAAAATGGGAGTGAAACGTATAAACAATTGACAAAGTGGGAGGTGTGAATTGTCTTGGGAGTGAAACGTCCCAATAGTGAAATGTCTTGGGAGTGAAAAGTCTGGCATTCATTTAAAATGAATTATTGTTGGATCAAAAATATAAAAAGACCCTTTTGACTCAGCCATACCACATGTGTCACTTCAATACAACTTTTTATCTTCTCTTCCAATACATCTGTAGTTATAACCATTTTTGTAAACTGGTAAATTAACTGGTAAAGTGAAAGTACACCTCAGTTAGTAAAAAATACGACACATTATTCTCACGATTCACCGAAAGACGGAAATGAGCGGACAATTCAAATATTTATGAAATGATAAACAAAGAATTCACTTGTAGAAATAGCTAGGCAGTTTGACTGCATCTCATTTATGTCATTTTTGATTGATGAAGGTAACATAGTTGGTTTTAAAACGTAAACTTTTCATGGATTTGTGATCATGTTTAATTGTTATGGTCCGACTTGGACTTTGTTGTTATTTTTTTTGTAGATCTAGATCTATTCATTACTCAGTTCCTTTGATATCACGGGTTCTATGATATTACAGTATTTTCATTTTCTGTGACTGCATGTAAAAGCAACACATGTTGATAATACTTTTCTTAAAACTGTGACACTAAATCACATCTATAACATAGATCTGCCAATAAATTGATAATTTTTAATTTTGTGAATAATGAAAAGAACTGCAATAAATTTCGGGCAGATCTACAGTCTTGGAAAAGGATCACTTATTAATTAGAAATAAAATCTCATTCATTTTTTAGCAATCAGGTCAACTTGTTTGTGGTCAACTCGTCCCTTGGTCAACTTGCTACTTTTGGTCAATTTGTCCCGGTCATGACTAAATAGATCTAGTAAAATACAGAATATTAATTCATATTTGCGAATATGAACGCGAGTACGAAATATGAATATAATTTTCTTAAAATCAGCTCTTGTGTGATTATTTACGTCAACAGAGACTATTAATTACTTGTGTCATATGTATTTTAATGAAAGAAAATAAATTCTGATCTTTTGGTTGTAAATTAATTACTGTGACCAAAAAGTTATCTGAATCAATATGAACGAGAATGACGAACATGAACCTAACTATTTAAACAGTATATAAAATAGCTTTAAATATACTGCATTCATTCATTTTTTTATCAATTCATTAATGTATTATATTGCTTTTGAAACACATAAAGGTACTTAAGACTTTTTCTGAACTAAAAATCGGAACGTTTTGGTAAAGAGCCGAACTTATTTGGGAAATTTGGGGCTGAAATGACTCGAAATCCACTTAAAGGAAAGTGTTGATATACATGACAGTCAGTTTCTTTAGAAATTTATATATAAACATAATATACAGAACCCAGTGTCAGTTAATACAAATTCAGTATTTGATTTGATACTCAATGTCAATGATTCTTATTTAACTTTCTTTTTATGTGCCTGTCTGTTGAGCATAATAATGAAAATGTTTCAACAATTAAAACAGCATGCCTCCATATTCATGTTGAAATTTGAAAATGTATTTAAAAATAAAATATTGTGAAGTGAACAAAGAAAGTAATTTACACATTGCAAACACTTTTTGAAACAGCATTTACAATCCAAGTAAAATTAAAAAAATAACAAAAAGACAATTTAAAGTGGGCAAAATATGCAAAAATAGCATAGACTAAGAAATATGGTGATAAATAATGTAAAATCAGTCATTAATTATACATAACATGTAAATTATTTCTTGAATTTTGAATCTTTTTACTTTTCTTAAAATCTTAGTATATTATTCTCAAGTTTAATTATCTTGAAATATTTTGGCTCATGTGGCGGCATGCAGCTTTAAATTGCTTATCAATAGTATCATAAGGTAGTTATTATGTTTAACTTTTAACTCATATTTATTATATGTATGCCTGAAAAAATTTCGGGCATATATTATACCCCCTGGCGTCCGTCCGTTAGCAATTTGGTTTCAGGAGCATAACTTCCATTTGGCACACAATATACAAACTTCATAGGTTGATTGTCCATATCGGGTAGAAGACCCCTATGGATTTTGGGGTCACAAGGTCAAGGTCACTATTACCTTAAAACTGAAAACAGTTTCCGGAGCATAACTTAAGTTCCATTTGGCCCACAATATTCAAACTTCATAAGATGATTGTCCATATTGGGTAGAAGACCCCTATTGATTTCGGGGTCACAAGGTCAAAGGTTAATATCAAATGACCTTAACATTGTTAACAGTTTTACAACTGTCAAACTTCATAGGATGATCACTTATATTGAGTATATTAATTATATGCCCTAAAAAATTTGCTTATATTATGTTATACCCCTGGCGTCTTTCAATCCATCCGTCGTAGCATTCTTACTTACAAGATAACAACTTGATGTTGGTGCTTTGGAAACAGCAACTGTATATATATGAAGGTTCTTCAGCTTTAAAGAAGGATTGCTTTTTGAAGCAGTTAATACTTTATTTAATTCCCATGTCTTACAAATGCTTCATCCTAAAAAAACAGTTTCCGGCATATAATGCTCCTCCTAGCGGTGCTCTCGTTATTTTACATTTCCTTACCATTATTATTTTTATTTTTGTGAAAATAGATAGCAAACAAGAATGGATGACTCAGCAATAGAAAATCGTATAAAGTTGTTAGATGACCTGGTACAGAGTAAAGTGGATTGTGATGATAATACAGTGAAGACGGCTCTCGTTGCTAGAGATGGTTTATTTGATGCTTTACTAGTCCTCGTAGATGAATGCGCTAGATACAAACATAACAAACATGTTGCTGCTTTCTTAAAGAAATGTAATCATTTATAAAATATATATCACATCTTCTTGCTCTACATGTACATGTCAGATCACTCTCAGGGTAGGTTCATATACTACCTCATCAGGGATGAGCCATTGTTTCCTAGGGCAAGAAACTTTACACTCATTGCTCAGTACTGGTTGGTTCCAGGAACAGATCCCAGAGTGTATAAGCTATAAGCTTTCTACATAATCAAATTAAAATAAATTCTGTACAAACCAATATATGTATATGTTTTTGGTACATGTAGGTGTCATTTTCATGTTAGACAAGGCAGATTGTTTAATAAGTTACTGAAAAGTCATAATTTTCTTTAGAGAAAATAAAAGGTTATTCATTGATTAATACATTCTCATATTATGTATGATTTTAGTATAATTAAGTGTAATTCTATAGATGTAGTAATGGTGCCACTGTGCATAAATCTAAACTTGTTGACTGATAAGAATAAAATAAAATTATCTTCTAAGATTGATTCTTTAGCAGCTACAGTAAGCTTCAGCTTATAAAGTGAACAAAACTTTTAAACCATTTCAGATGAAAGCACATTGAAGGAGGTACAGAGATTGAAAGTTAGTGCATCAGATTTTGAGGTTAAAAATGTTATAGGAAGAGGTCATTTTGGAGAGGTACAGGTGGTCAGGGACCGACATACAGAGACAGTTTATGCTATGAAGACATTGAGGAAACAAGAAACACTGGCTCAATCAGAGGTTATCAAGTCACTTTGATATCAAATTTTTACAAAACATTTTGATATTGATAAAACATAAAATTGACATTGACCTTTCCAAATATAGGTGTTCATAAGATTGCAATGCTGCTATGAAAATGTAATTGTTATATGTGTTTATTTGAATGTTTGTTTTTTAAATGTCTCAGATATCATTTTATGAGGAGGAGAAAGAGATCATGGCTCATGCTACCAGTCCATGGATCACTAAGCTACACTACGCTTTCCAGGATGCTCATACATTGTACCTGGTGATGGAGTTCCATGCTGGCGGTGACTTGCTCTCATTACTGGGCAGACATGATGATGTTTTTGAGGAGAGGATGGCCAGATTTTACCTCGCTGAAATTGTGCTTGCTACTCATGATCTTCATCTAATGGGATATGTTCATAGGTAAATTGTATGATACAGAATATGATTTCTTTTCAAGTTTTGTTTCTATATAAACAAAATCTGATGAAGGGAAATAGCAGGCTTGTGATTCAGAGAACATATGAGCAACCAGTATTAGCTCACAGATTTTGTTACTATTAGCCTTAGGTGTTTATAGAAATAAAAAAAAGTAAAATGAAATAACAACATGTACTGTTAAGCTGGTTATACTGTCAAGTTTTACAAACAATCGTACAAAGTTACTTTCTAAACCTTTAAAAACCTGTGGCTTTGCAATTGGGAAAGTAAAGGCAACATTTCCAAAGTTAATGAAATTAAAATATTTAAAATGTTTTCATCGGATAAGAATATTAAAACAACACATTTGTAAAATTCATTAAAATCAATTTGTAAATATATTATCATGGGAAGGTTTCAATAATAAAGTAACAGAGCTTTATCAATTTTCAGATAATTTTTAAGGCACTTTTAATTTTTCAGGGATCTTAAACCAGAGAATGTTCTTTTAGACACTCGAGGGCATGTGAAACTTGTAGACTTCGGTTCAGCTGCAAAACTCTCCAGTAATGGTTATGTAAGTTGATATGTCCGAATCAATTAATTGTTCGCTAATTTCTATTTTCAGTTCAGCTATTTGAATAACTCAAGAGAATATCATATCTTAAATATTTGACTATTTTGATATGTTTCAAATCATAAGTTGGCGAATTCAACAACAAATTAATTCTGTATTAATAAAATCCAATATGGCCACTAATTTCAATCTGAAGAATATCATGGTCATGTTATGTTTATAAAGTAAATATTTTTACAAAAAATCCTAAATTGCAAATTTGGCAAAATAAGCAAAAATGAATCCTGAACGAATATAATTTTGATTTTACAGTATATTTACTGGTAATAATTTTTTTGTATCAGGTATCATCAAAGATGCCCGTAGGAACACCAGATTATGTTTCTCCAGAGCTACTGAATGCCATGAATAATGATGTAGTGAACAGTTACGGTGTTGAGGTGGACTGGTGGTCACTCGGTGTCTGTATGTATGAGATGTTGTATGGGAAAACACCGTTCACTGATGACGCAGGTTCAATGGTCGCCACATATTCTAATATCATGAACTATGAGGTAGACATTTATTTCCTTACAAATTTCATTCTTCTTTATTTATCAGAATGATTGAAACTGGGCATGATTAGAAAATTTTTCAATGTTTTGCGTTCATATGATGATTTTTTTCTATTATATATAGTCATATGCCTGACACTATATATCCTGCAAAGGGAAATTTAATTTAGGTTTTGGAAAAGAAAAAAAATTGTTATAAGTTGCAGTTTTAGAGTAACTATCCTGTTGGAAAATGAATGAGTCAGTTTTGTTTAGACATTTGTTATGGTTTGCACTTGATAAAACAACTTAAAGTGATACTGTTATATTCTTTTATTATTTTTTTAGGCATATTTGAAGTATCCTCAATCAATATATATATCATCAGCAGCTAAAAGTTTGATGAACAAGCTTTTAACTGACACAGATCATAGACTGGATTACCAACAAATCAGGAAACAAGCTTTCTTTGATAAAATAGACTGGGATAATATTAGAAATGGTATTAAATTGAAAACTTCTTAAGATTTGATTTAGTAAGAAGAAGAATATAAACTTTTGTAATTAAATTTTAATATTGAACAGTTTTCTAGTAAGCATATAGAACCAATATTTTGATACATTTAACAGGTACTTATTCAAATGAATTCTAAAATATTAAAAGAAAAATTGATAAATATATAAATTCTAGATTTAACAAGGTTTAGATTTGCAGAAGTTTTATTTGACTTAATAGAACAAATTTCAGATAGGTATAACATAATTTCATACCCGTAACCATTGAAAAAAGGGCTGGAAAAGATAAATACAAATATTGCTGTGAATAGATGTTTATAGGTATGACATGCTTATCTTCCTACATGTTAGGCTTTGATTAATATTATATAAAATCAGTTGAGTAAAGAACTAATGCTTTTCTTAGCTTTCGACATTTTGTTTTCTTCAGAAAAAAAATATGTTTATAAAATAACAGTTGAATTACATTGTAAAACATTAAGAAAGGCATAGTTTATATGTATGAATTAATTATGTTACAGAGACTGCACCATTTGTGCCTCACCTAGAAAGTCTGGATGATACATCAAACTTTGAGGAGTTTGAGAAGATAAAACATCCTCCAGTGTATGATGACCACAAATATGATAGAGACTTCTCAGGCAAAGATTTACCCTTTGTAGGCTTTACCTATACTGAGAATAAACCAGCTGATAAGTAAGCTTATCTATATATAATTGATAGACAAATAAAGTCTTTGCACTTGTGAAATTATTAATTATTCTCAGGCCTAACATGTGGTTAATGTTTGAATGATTAAATAAGCTGTAAAACCAATAAAAAATTTGTGAATTATTTTTTTTTTATTTCTTTTTTAAGTCATTGCTTTCAAAAATACATATTAGATATGTAAAAAATATTAAAAAAATTTGTATTCTTAAAGAACATAGGAAATACATTATTAGATTAGATTTTTATTATGATATTTACTATAACAGAAAGGACTTCTTTTTTCAGAAGAAAATCAAAGAATAGCATTGATATTGATGCATCAGTTAGTATGTCTAAGCGACGCTCTGGTTCGGGAGCAGATCTTACCTTGACTGTAAAAATATCTGAGATGAAGAAACTTAGAAAGAAATTTAATAGGCTCAGATCAACAGTAGAGCAGCAGAAACTGTCACTAGAAGATAAAGAAGAAATGATAGAAAAACTTGAGCTTGAGAGTCAGAACTACATAGCTAAAACTAATGTGAGTAAAGTCTGAAATTTGTATATCAGCAAACTAATTTAAGTGAGATCTCCACTTTCCAGAGAATTATATTTCATAGGCCTGGAGTTCTTTTAATGTCCTCCACAGAAAATATGTTCAAAATAGTCAAATTTCCCTATGATGAAAATCTTAAATAAAAAAAAAAAAATGGTAGATTCTCAATTATTAGGTTGGGAAAACATTATTGGAATTGGTGTCAAATGGCATAAAATGTATTGTAGTACCAATACACAACAAATTAATGTTCATTATCAATGGCTCAGGCTTTCAAATTTGAAATCACCATTTAGCTAATCTGTTACAACTTTTTCTTCCTTTTTTTAATGATGGCTGTTGAGTGGTATCAATATTTTATATTTAGCTTGTAAAATTAACATTTTTTATCCCATACAGCGTTTAAGCAAGCAGGTAGAAGTGCTAGTAGAGGAGCGTGTTGCCACTGAATCAAAAACAGAACAATTGTTGGGAGAGTTCAATGACATGCAGACAGATGCAAAACAGATTGAGGAAAATTTACATCAGCTACAGCTAGAAGAGTTACAGGTACCATACTTATAGTTCACTTTCACCACCAATCACCTTGTTTAGCCATTTCTTTCAAATTTCCCTAAATCATATTAAATTTCTGAAAACGTCAGATGAAGTGCCAGTGGTGGCAGAAAAAATACCTTAATAATAACCTTTAGAAAAAAATAAGATCTTTATGAATACAGCCCCTGGCATTAAAAATTAGGTTAGAAATTTCTGCCTAGAAAAGATTGGTGTTGGCATAAAGATGACATATTACAATAACTGCAGTCATCAACATCAAAATGTTATTATAATTTATATGAGTGTGGACCGTATGTTTGCTTATTCTTTAGAAGAGAGGTACATAGTAAATAAACGTTATGTGTTGGTGTATCCATTTTCCCAAGTTGTCTCCCTTTCATGTACATGAAAATACCCTTTTTTCAACACTTGCTAAATGGTTAGGTGTGTTTACCAAACACATGTTCTTGTTTTCATAAACTATTTAATATCTGTATTCAATTTAGTAGGGAAAATATTAAACTTTAAATTTAATTATCTAAAAGTTACAATATATCCTTGATCATGAAAATATATTTCAAATATTATAAATTTATCAACATGTATGTTGTGTAGTATATAGATATGGACTATTTTGAGTATAGGATGTGATAGTACAGTTGGAAGAAGAGAAGAGTGTATACATGAGGAAGTTAGCAGGACGAGATAAACAGATAACATCATACCGGGAACAACTAGAGACCAGTCAGAAACAAGCTGCTAATTTACAGTTTAGACTAGATAAGGTTTATACCCATGTTATTATACCTTCTCATATACAGCTGAAATAACATTTTCCACCGTGACATTTTCTGATTTGTCATCAGCAAAATACTTTGAGCAACTCTTTGTGAACATAGACAATTCCTATTTATTATCATGTTTCATGTAATAAAAATACTGATCTATCTTTATAAAATCTTACTGAAAAGTGTTTTACATTGGTCAAGCCACTAACATTTAGTCAAAGATTTTGTATACATGTACTTGAAATATCTTCAGACTTTGTTTGTTTTCACAATTCTATAGGAGAGACGAAAGTCCAGGGATGATCAGAAACGAGATTTAGTATTGCTAGAAACAAGGGAGGATAAATGGAAAATCCAGGTTGAAGACAAAAATGCTGAAATATCTGATCTTAACAAAAGAATTCTGGTATAGTATTGCTAAAGTTATTTTTTACAAAAACAATAAATTATTATTTCCAGTGAAAGTACATGTATAATGTCTAGTTATGTCAATATAAAATGCATTATTGCTTATGATAGATTGTTCCAGTTCACACCATTCTAATGTTATTATGCTCCCCGAAAAATTTCGGGGGAGCATATAGTCGTCCGGTTGTCAGTCCGAGCAAACATTTGATTATTATGAGCTTCATTCCGTAGTTAAATAAAGAACAAAAACTCATAAAATTCAAATTAAGAGCTATTTTTGTGTCGCCTCTACGGAGTAATGGCGACATATAGGGATCACTTCTCCATCGTCTGTCTGTCCGTCCGTCCGTCCGTCCGTCCGTCACAAAACTTGTCCGGACTACTCCTCATAAACTACTGGTGCAATTTCATCCAAACTTTACAGGAATGATCAGTACCAAGTCTAGTTGTGCATATTGTCAGCATTTTCCAGTTCAATGATTTTTGTCAGAGTTATGGCCCTTTAATAATTTTTAATTTTAAAGTTTGTCCGGACTACTTCTCTTATACCACTAATGCAATTTCAATGAAACTTTACAGGATTGATCTGTAGCTCAAGTCCTTGCGCATATTGCAAGGGTTTTCCGGTTGAATGATTTTTGGCCGAGTTATGGCCCTTTGATAAAAATGTTTCTTTTTCTGTGTGTTGCCAGATACACAAAAGCTTGTCCGGACTACTCCTCATACACTACTGGTGCAATTTTATCCAAAATTTACAGGAATGATCAGTACCAAGTCTAGTTGTGCATATTGTCAGCATTTTCCGGTTCAATGATTTTTGTTTGAGTTATGGCCCTTTAATAATTTTTATTTTTAAAGTTTGTCCGGACTACTTCTCTTATACCACTAATGCAATTTCAATGAAACTTTACAGGATTGATCTGTAGCTCAAGTCCTTGCGCATATTGCACGGGTTTTCCGGTTGAATGATTTTTGGCTGAGTTATGGCCCTTTGATAAAAAGGTGTTTTTTTTTCTGTGTGTTGCTAGATACGCAAAAGCTTGTCCGGACTACTCCTCATAAACTACTGGTGCAATTTTATCCAAAATTTACAGGAATGATCAGTACCAAGTCTAGTTGTGCACTGTCCGTCTGACTGTCCGTCTGTCACAAAATTTGTCCCAACATGAAATTGGCCATCATGAGGCGACACATGTGATTACTGATCGCTCTTGTTTTGTTTTTATGAGCTTATTTTGCTTATGGACGTTGGTCCAGGTGGTGTTTATGAGCTGATTTGCCTCATAAACATCAAAAGTTGGTACGTCCGTCCGTCAGTCCGTCTGCACTACCGAATAAGGATAGGGGGCCATCTAACTGTAAACAGAACAAAAGAGAACAATAGAGTTCATTCCGTAACAATAGAATAAGGGGCCATTGGCCCTCTATTAAACAATAGAAAATAACAAAAGAAATGGCCCCTTATTCCATTTCGGCCGGACATTTGATTATTATGAGCTTCATTCCGTAGTTAAATAAAGAACATAAACTCATAAAATTTAAAATTAAGAGCTATTTTTTGTTTTTATGAGCTTATTTTGCTTATGGACGTTGGTCCAGGTGGTGTTTATGAGCTCATTTGCCTCATAAACATCAAATTTTGGTAAGTCCGTCCTTACGTCCCAAATTCGTGTCCGGTCCATAACTTTGTTATTTGAAGTCGGATTTTAAAAATATTTCACAGAAATGATCACCATATTAAGACGACGTGTCGCGCGCAACATTTGGGTCGCTACCTTGAAGGTCAAGGTCACAGCATGACCTTGCAGCAAAATCGTGTCCGGCCCATAACTTTGTTATTTGAATTCGGATTTTAAAACTTTTTCACAGAAATGATCACCATATTAAGACGACGTGTCACGCGCAACATTTGGCTCGCTACGTTGAAGGTCAAGGTCACATCATGACCTTGCAGCAAAATCGTGTCCGGTCCATAACTTCGTTATTTGAAGTCGGATTTTAAAACTATTTCACAGAAATGATCACCATATTGAGACGACATGTAGTGCGCAACATTTGGCTCGCTACCTTGAAGGTCAAGGTCACAGCATGACCTTGCAGCAAAATCGTGTCCGGTCCATAACTTCGTTATTTGAAGTCAGATTTTTAAAATATTTCACAGAAATGATCACCATATTAAGACGACGTGTTGCTCGCAACATTTGGGTCGCTACCTTGAAGGTCAAGGTCACAGCATGACCTTGCAGCAAAATCGTGTCGGGCCCATAACTTTGTTATTTGAAGTCGGATTTTAAAACTTTTTCACAGAAATTATCACCATATTGAGACGACGTGTCGCGCGCAACATTTGGCTCGCTACCTTGAAGGTCAAGGTCACAGCATGACCTTGCAGCAAAATCGTGTCCGGTCCATAACTTCGTTATTTGAAGTTGGATTTTAAAAATATTTCACAGAAATTATCACCATATTGAGACGACGTGTCGCGCGCAACATTTGGGTCACTTCCTTGAAAGTCAAGGTCACAGCATGACCTTGCAGCAAAATTGTGTCCGGCCCATAAGGAATCATATTGAGATGACGTGTCGTGCACAACATTTGGGTCACTACCTTGAAGGTTAAGGTCACAGCATGACCTTGCAGGAAATTCGTGTCCAGCCCATAACTTTGTTATTTGAAGTCAGATTTTAAAACTATTTCACAGAAATGATCACCATATTGAGATGACGTGTCGCGCGCAACATTTGGGTTGCTACCTTCAAGGTCACAGCATGACCTTTCAGCAAAATCGTGTCCGGCACATAACTTCATTATTTGAAGTCGGATTTTACAACTATTTCACAAAAATGATCACAAATAATGAGACACTGTGTCACGCGCAACATTTGGGTTGCCACCTTGAAGGTCATGGTCACGGCATGACCTTGCAGCAAAATCGTGTCTGGCCCATAACTTCATTACTTGAAGTCGGATTTAACAACTATTTCACAGAGATGATCACCATATTAAATCCACGTGTCGCATGCAACATTTGGGTTGCTACAATGAAGGTCAAGGTCACAGCATGACCTTGCAGCAAAATCATGTCCGGCCCATAACTTCGTTATTTGAAGTTGGATTTTACAACTATTTCACAAAAATTATCATCATATTGAGACAATGTGTCGTGCACAACATTTGGGTTAATTTTACACTTTGAACTTTGTCTGTGACATGACTCTGACACTACAAGAGGTATACCTTCCTGTGTCCAAAACCTATTCGGGGAGCATCACCCGGTTCAACCGGCTCTTGTTTTCCCATAGCTTTTGATCTCTGATCTACATCATGGTGTTTAAAAAAAAAAAAAAACTTTCACCAGTACTGGGCTTCATATTTGGGTTGACTATTATTCTAAAAATCCTTCTTTATCCATCTTTATTGGTAATCTCTTTCCAAGTTCCATAACTGTATTGTATTTAAATGAATTATTTGGATTTCCCCTTTGCACAAATGTTTGATTTTTAAAGTTTTTGTGTGTTTCTGCTTCAAATTAAGGTATTCACTGAAAACTTCACACTTGATGGTCATAAAAATAGTTCACTATCAGCTATCAGTTTTAAGCATATAAAGCAACATAAATAGGAGGGAATATAAAACATTTGATGATTTTTATATATAAGTATATCTTTTAATCATAGGTGCATTAAGTAATGTAATAAGTAAGTAATAAGTAAGTAAAGTGTGTTTTTGATATTTAAGTAATTGTGTATATAATGACTGTGTTACAGGAGTTGGAAGATTTACTGGAGGCTTATGAGACACAGGAGAGCGAGTACATGCAACGAGAACAAGAGCTCCGCGAAAAACTGAAACACAGGGATAGTGATAGGAAAGATGTGGTATGTAATGTAATGTATAAAGATTTCTCAAATGTTCATCACTGTACATTCTGGTAGCAAATATTCTTTTAATAGAAACTTGGGTCTCTTTGGAATATTTATAGTATATTTGTAAACAGTGGAGGATAAAAGGCAAATAAAGAATATGTGTAAATAATAGACTTTTGAGCAGTCTGTGTCTAATAGATATTGTTTCTTCTTTTATTAGAAATGGACCCAAATGGTTATGAGGTTAAATTTAACTGACTCTGTGTAGACATTACCTTTCTTGTGTTAAAATCATCTACATATCACCTGCATGTATAATATCGTAAAATCTTAATATCTACCAGAATAAGTATATTTACTGTATTGACATTGACTGTAATATTTAAGGAAAAGTGCATTCTTTATGTATCTTAGAGCAAGTCGATAATTTTAGTAGCATTGGCTGATTTCTTAACGAAATTACAAATGTAAGCCATGCTCTGAAATCATTAGAAACATTCTAAACCAAGTACTATAAAACACTGAGATAACCAGAATTTTCTCTTTTTATTCATAAAACCTGAAAATGAAAGTGACAATATGTGCAAAATAATTCAAGGTAACATGTTCTGTATATATTTATAGGATATTAGAGTGATGGTACATACATCACCCTCTCCAAAGAAAGATCGAAGATACTCTGAAAAAATAAGGGTAAGTAACCACGATTATAACATGTTTAAAATCATAAAATTCAAATGACATTAGTATAGTTAATGCTAAAAAATTAAAGTAGGGACCTAAAGTAAATGGTATATTTTAACATCTTAACTGTCATTCTTCATCTTGTTGAAAATGGAGGTAACAGAAGAGCAGGTAGATGTGTCATCAGAGTTATAGATAAATGGTACAAAGGGTGATTCATTTCTATCTTACATAACTATTGATGAAACTTGGGGTCATCTAGGCCTATATGAACTAGATTCAAAACTAGATTCTATTATATGTAAAATACCAGTCTCCCACACACCATAGAAACCAAGCAAACTCTGAAGATGTGATGTTCTCAAAGTATATGTAAAGTTGTATTTGTTATATTTACACTAGGAATTGGAGGACAAGATTGAACAACAAGATAGAGAGAGAGCAAACTTTGAGAGTAAGGAGGAGGACTTGAAGGAAATTATAGAGGTAAAAATTAAAATGGTATATAACTAAGGTATATCAATGAATATCACTCTTGTTATACCCCCACAAACGAAGTTTAGGGGGGGTATATAGGAGTCAGCTTGTCGGTAGGTCCGTCGGTCGGTCCACATCATGGTTTCCGGACGATAACTAGAGTTTGGAATGAGGTATTGTAATCAAACTTGGTATTTAGCAACCTTATGTGGAAACTCCGGTTGGTATTGCATTTGGACCCCCTGGGGTCAAGGTCAAGGTCACTGTTACTAAAAATAGAAAAATGGTTTCCGGACAATAACTAGAGTTAGGAATGAGATATTGTTATCAAACTTGGCGTATAGCAAGCTTATATGAAGACCTGGGTTGGTATTGCATTTGGGCCCTCTGGGGTCAAGGTCAAGGTCACTGTTACTAAAAATAGAAAAATGGTTTCCGGACAATAACTTGACTTAGGAATGACATACTGTAATCAAACTTGGTGTATAGCAAGCTTATATAAAGACCTGTGTTGGTATTGCATTTGGACCCCCTGGGGTCAAGGTCAAGGTCACCGTTAGGAAAAATAGACAAATGGTTTCCGGACAATAACTAGAGTTAGGAATGAGATATTGTAATCTAATTTGGTGTAAAGGAAGCTTATATGAAGACCTGGGTTGGTATTGCATTTGGACCCCCTAGGGTCAAGGTCACCGTTACAGTGTTACTAAAAATAGAAAAATGGTTTCCGGACAATAACAAGAGTTAGGAATGAGATATTGTTATCAAACTTGGCGTATAGCAAGCCTATATGAAGACTTTGGTTGGTATTGCATTTGGGCCCCCTGGGGTCAAGGTCAAGGTCACCGTTACGAAAAATGGTTTTCGGACAATAACTAGAGTTAGGAATGAGATATTGTAATCTTATTTGGTGTATAGAAAGCTTATATGAAGACCTAGGTTGGTATTGCATTTGGCCCCCATAGGGTCAAGGTCACTGTTACAGTGTTACTAAAAGTAGAAAAAATGGTTACCTGACAATAACTAGAGTTAGGAATGAGATATTGTAATCAAACTTGGTGTATAGCAAGCTTATTTCCAGACCCCAGTTGCGATTACAATTAATTGAAATATTTCTTTGTACACAGTTGATAGTTTGTGTTCAAATTTTTCTTCAGACTACTTTTTTTTCAAAAAGTCAAAGTTGTTGGTGGGGGTATTTATCACCTTCAGTGATAGGTCTAGTTTGAATTGTTTTGTATTTTGAGCATTAAACATGAAATAAAACACTGACATTATTTATTGAGTACATGTATTATGTCATGAGAAAGGGAGTTTTTCATGTGAGCCTTGCTTAACAATTAGCATGCTTGATACTACAGTTGTGACCATTGCATACCAAGGTAAGCTAGCACATTTGTGCCATCTGATCATAATCTGCATCGTTCCTTATTCAGTCATTCCATGCTTTGAGACTTACCGTTAAAGAGGTGGTTTTGTCCAAATTGAAAGATGGACATTTTAATTTTAGATATTTTACATGGTATGGTTTAGTAATGTCTAGGGTACTGTCTGCACAAGTAAGGCTAGATCTTTACTGTTTTGGTATAATTGAAACCCCAACCAGAAGAGAAAAGAACAAATGTTGGTTATATTTGCAGAAATTAAAGAATGAGTTAATGACGAAGACAGAGAAAGCCAAATTAACAGCTGAGATGAAAGAGTCTATAGCAAACCAGGTACATGTGTACCAGGAAGAGGTGCAGCAACAAAAACAAATTATAAATGTAAGTTTTTTTATCTATTGTTGTTGTCAAGCAAATTTGGACGTTTCTTATTAAAAGTTGACAAATGTTCTTTTCATGAGTTTGAATTTGTGCAATCTAAGAACTTATCTGAAAACTGTAGTTTAAAATATATCATGATGTAATCACTAAAGATATATATACTGTATACTTCCTTGGTGTAAGCTGTTTTATATTTAATATTTAGTAACATTTGTTTTTCTTTTATGCAAGTTCAATGGACAAAATTTCAGTGTGAATGAAGAATAATTTTTTATCTGTAAAAAAATGAAATTCTTTTTTTAAATTTTCGGAATTTAAAGTGCAAAATTTCATGGTAAAAATCTTAAAAAAAATAAACTGACAGTCACCTATATTTTTGGGCCCTACTCCCAAAATTTGGGTTTTAAAGGGCTTGGGAATTTTTATTTTTAAATTTTATTTTTGGGTTTTTTCCCAAAAAAAGTTTTTTTATTTTTTATGTTACATTTTTCCACCCCGATTTTTAGCTTTTATATTGAAATTTTAAAAATACAAAAACTTTAAAATTTTCTTTATGTAAAAATTTTTTTTTCCCCCTTTATTACAATTTTTTTTAAGTACCCATATTTTTTTTTTGTGCCTTTTTTATTTAAGATAAATGTGGTTTATGTGTTATATATACTGTTTTAAACCCAGGAATTAAGGGAATGTTTAGACTTTTGTAGGGCCAGAAAAATGGACGATAAATCCACAAAAACCAAGTTTTTGGAGAAAAGGTCAAGGTCAGTAGTTTAAATTCTCTCATGTGAGACCTGCATCGTAGGGGGAAAACTTTTTACAAAATTAAATTTATATTTTTTATTATACACTTTGGGCTGTAAAAAAAAATTTGGGAATGCAATTTCAAAAAATTCTTTTTAAAGATTGAAAAAAATTTTGTTTTTTAAATTTTTTTTTTTTTTTTAACTCGGGTTTTCCCAAACTGTTAGTGCAGTCCAGTTATAATTAGAATTGGATTGTTGGATTGTAAAATGTGACTGCCCTGATATTACATTTCTGTATGTATTCCTATATATGAGTTCTATAATTATATTGAAGGAGTTGGAAGAACAGGTAGATCTTTATCGAGATGACAAGAAACAACTGATGTCAGAGGTCACCAAGGTCAAACAGGAGAGCAGTGATAGACAGTTCAAGATCACAGAACTTGAGAGAGTATGCACATAATTATGTTATCTGTAACTTTATTAGAGGAACATTTTTTGTGAAAATTAAGATGATTTTTTTTTATTAAACTATAATGTCTTGTATGTTAGTAAATTACCATGTAGGATCACCAAGATATATGGTTGTATTTGATACATTTGATATGCTGGAGGCAACTGTCCATCAATGCAACCAGTACAGACCAAGTGGTTTGCACTGTTCCAGGGTTCTCACTAGGACTTTAAAACATGGAGTCCATGGACTCCCAACCCTGAAAAAGTTGGAGTCCAAAAGCGCGTCGCAATTAATATGTTTACAGATTAGTTATTTAATGCTCACAATAGCATTGCTGATATTTTGAATCTTCAAGAGACTTTCAAAGTTTATAGTTATTCACAACAAACTCTGAACTACATAGTAAACTTATTGTTTTGTTGTTAATATTTATTTTAAAATTATTTCATTATAATGCATCAACACATGGAACTTGTTTTTAGCTCGACTTTTCTATGAAAAGGGGAGCTATCCTACTCGCCCCGGCGTCGGCGTTAGCGTTAGCGTTGGCGTCACACCTTGGTTAAGTTTTTCGTACCACCCCACTTTATTTCAGAAGTATTACAAGTATGGCTTTGAAACTTACCATACTTGTTCACCATCATAACCTCCATCTACAGACAAGAGTACATAACTCTGTCAAGGTTTTTGACAGAATTATGGCCCTTTTTTGACTTAGAAAGTGTATTGAGCTTGGTTAAGTTTTTTGTACCACCTCACTTTATTTCAAAACCATTGGAGGTATTGCTTTGAAACTGACCATACTTGTTTACCATCACGACCTTCATCAACAGACAAGAGGACATAACTCTGTCAAGGTTTTTGACAGAATTATGCCCCTTTTTGAGTTAGAAAATACATTGAATATGGGTAAAATCCACTTATTGCCTTAACCCTTTGAGATATTGCTTTGAAACTTTTAATGCTATTTCACATCATTACCCCCATCTGTACGCAAGAGAAGGTAACTCTGTCAAGGATTTGTTTTAAAAATTAAGGCCTTTTATCGACTTAGAATCTTGGTTAAGTTTTTTGTACCACCTCACTTTATTTCAAAACCATTGGAGGTATTGCTTTGAAACTGACCATACTTGTTTACCATCACGACCTTCATCAACAGACAAGAGGACATAACTCTGTCAAGGTTTTTGACAGAATTATGCCCCTTTTTGACTTAGAAAATACATTGAATATGGGGTAAAATCCACTTATTGCCTTAACCCTTTGAGATATTGCTTTGAAACTTTTAATGCTATTTCACATCATTACCCCATCTGTACGCAAGAGAAGGTAACTCTGTCAAGGATTTGTTTTTAAAAATTAAGGCCTTTTATCGACTTAGAATCTTGGTTAAGTTTTTTGTACCACCTCACTTTATTTCAAAACCATTGGAGGTATTGCTTTGAAACTGACCATACTTGTTTACCATCACGACCTTCATCAACAGACAAGAGGACATAACTCTGTCAAGGTTTTTGACAGAATTATGCCCCTTTTTGACTTAGAAAATACATTGAATATGGGTAAAATCCACTTATTGCCTTAACCCTTTGAGATATTGCTTTGAAACTTTTAATGCTATTTCACATCATTACCCCCATCTGTACGCAAGAGAAGGTAACTCTGTCAAGGATTTGTTTTAAAAATTAAGGCCTTTTATCGACTTAGAATCTTGGTTAAGTTTTTAGTACCAGTCCACTTTTTGACTGAACTGTTTGAGATATTAATTTGAAAGTTGGAATACTTGTTTACAATCATGATTCCCAAACATGTCCAGGAGAAGGTAATTCTGTCAAAGATTTTATTTGAATTATGGCCCTTAACTGTCAATGTTTTGTATTATAGGCAAGCACTAAAAAAGTCGAGCGCGCTGTCTTACGGACAGCTCTTGTTTATTTTTAACTTTCATACCAAATCAAATTTTATTCTGGTAAAATAAGTCCACTCTAAAGACAAAAAGTTTATATTTGTAAAAAAAAAAACGTAAATGTATACTGTATAGGAAGCGTTTAGCGGAATGAATAGGAAAATCGCTTACAGCTTCACACAGTGTGTAAGAGATTCATCCGATCGATAATTATTTTAGCAAATATCTTCAAAAGGGGGCAAATTGAAGATCGATATTTAAAGATTTAATGTTGATTGAATAATAAAGGAACAATTCATTCACATGTTTGGCTTGGAAACTGAGAATTTTTGCGAAATTTTAGGGTTTCTGGCGAAGTGAAATTGCCGATGTTCGGGATCAATTTTCTGATAAAATCTAAATATCAAAGAAAAGCGTATGTGTATTTTGGTTTGTTGCCCTGGAATTTCGGCACAAATCTCAAATTCTTAATACTCTTATAGAACGTTTTTGCAGGCATGAAACGAAAGCAAAATTTTGCCTAGAAAATGCCGAAAATATTCGACAATAATTCAAAATTACACTCATTTGTAATTTGAGAAAACAGTCTTTAAACTTGCGGCGTAAATAGTCAATATTTTTATCCTTTTGTCGGTAAAATTTGCTAATTTCCAATTAACTGTTGATCAAATATATCTCGCGTTATATCTGTTAATTACACCTACAGCGCGTGTACATACATTAGTCTGATCTCTATTGAGTGATAATGATCGAAAGCGTTATCGCTGATTGGCTAATCGCTTCACGGGTCGATGTGCATAGGAACGCCTACCTATAGACTGACACGCGCGGACCAATTTGTGTATTAGTGGTTGTAAACAATCGGCAATGTTTATGCGTCCCCAGGCAAAATTAAGCGTACGTGGAATCCTTGCTCTGAAATATTTGCGTCCAGCTGTAATAAACATGCGTACCGGGACGCCGAAATAAGCGTCCCCGAGAACCCTGTGTTCCCTATTTGATTGGTTCTTAATTTGAAATTTCCCTAAAATTATGAATGGTTTTGTTCATATTAAAAGATGGACAAGTCCATTTAAGATATATAGATGGATTAAGAAAACATACACAGGTCTAAAGAGCTGCATTGTGTCAGTTTTGTATCTAAATGTTATATACTGTATATAATACATTTTGTATTACTATACATTACAGACAAACTCGAGATTATCATGTAAAATAGAGAGATTAGAAAGACAGCTGGAGAATTCTAGAGAGAAGGAAATAGACCTTAGACTGAAGAAAAATGAACTATCTGACATCAGGTAAAGTACATTATTTTATGAAACCTGACAGGTAAGCTTAGTGGGACTAGTATATGACAGTTCTGTGTAATAATGATACTGTCATATTTGTACTTCATAAAGGGAAATCAACAAGAATTATTTCTAATAATATACCATGGTCTCTAAATCTGCCTTTAAACAATTCAGTTAAATACTAAAAACATCTCAAACCCTTAATTCTAATGGCTATTAAAATTGATTTATGCCTGTTTGCACATCCTGGCCTGGCTAAATTTTAAAATTTGATATTAAAATCTCTTGAATTACCAGTTGACCGTTTCAATTTTAAGCAGTGCAAATCCATAACTTAGTAATAAATCAAGTAGGATAAATTTATAAGTTTGTAATCAGCAGTCAAAATTATTCATTGTCTTTATTTTACAGGATAAAGCTAGCTGAAGAAAGGGTTACAGATATTGAGAAAGAGAAGATAACTCTGTCAGAGAAAGTGAAATCACTGACAGCTGACCTTAATGACCTTAAAGGGAAACAGACTGATCTTGATGTGAAGGCTCAGACTACAAACACCAAGTTAATGACGGAAAATCTTGACTTGAAACTTAAACTGGACGATGTGAACAGATCCACAGAAAAATTAGAAAAACAGATAACTAAATGTGAAAGACATATCTCTGAATTAGAGGAGGACATTGAGAATAAGAATAAAGAAATAGCAACATTAAAAGTGATTAAAATTGAGAAAACTGATTTAGAACGAAGAGTATCTGATTTAGAATTTGAATCAAAGCAGAAAAATGAAAAGTTGAAGAAGAGTGTTGAAAAAGATTTACAGATATCTAAGTTAGAAAGAGAGAAAGAGAATTTGAATACAAGGTTGAGCAGTTTAGAGAAAGAATTACGTGAGATGAAGAATAAAGAAGCATCGGGTAGAAGAGGGTCAAAGTTAGAGAACATAGAAGACTTGAGACAAGAGAAGAATTATCTTGAGACTCGAGTTTCATCATTACAGAGACAGCTTGACACAGCAGATAAGAAAATAAGTGAGCTTCAACAGAAACTTAGTGAGGTTTCTCTTTCTAAAGACAAAATTCAAGGTATGGTTAACTGAAATTTTTTAATTCTGCTTGAATCAGATAAGATTGGCACAACCTCAACATACATATCATAGCTTTATTGGCCTCTGTAGTTGGCTGAAAAAGTAGTCCTAGCTCAAATTTAATATACTGGCACCTGTATATGTTTGAAAATTAATAATTTATTACTTTTCCAAATGTTGCAATAGTGAAAAACTAAATGTGCTTGGTATATTAAAATATGGTTTAATTTCTTAAAACCCAACTTCAGTGTGCATGAAATAGAATTTTTCCAATTTGAAAAGATTCTTGTCATTGCAAAGTTGTTATGTGTGAGGAGGGATTACAATGCTGCTTTGAGATTGATCCTGACAGCCAAGAAACAATATTAGCTGAGTTAATTCGTAATTACATTTGTACCCTGTAGAAGTGAAAAATTAATAAAAAAATATATGATATAAGGACAGTTTGTAACAAGATATATTTTATGGTCCTTGTACAGTGAAATAATTTGGTTTACAGGTCTGGAGAGTGATGTTAAAAGGTTACAAGAAGAGAAGTTGTCAATACAAGAGGAACTAAGGAATGAAAAGCTAGAAACTGAGAGAAAGTTGAAATCTCAAACCAATCAAAGAAGAGATGTACAAGATGCTGAAAACAAGCTGGACAAGGTAAATAGCAAGAGTGAAAAATCTATATGTATCTGTCCTTTGATATATATTATGTTAAGGTACAGTTATATTGTAAAGCAGACAATCGCAGTTTTCTGTTATTTTGTTGTCTCATGTCTGCATATGTTGTTAAGTTATAACAATTCACAACAAGAACTGCCTTTAGTATAATACATGCGTCTGTCTTATGAAGATATTTGTCATTGAAGTTTTTTAATGTGCAAGGTTATTGTTTGATTGAAATTTTGACATTTTGTTATCTGTTTTTTTATGCTGAATTTATCAACTTTTGGTCATATCTCAACAGTGGATTCACCAAACAGGCTTTCCGTGATAACTAATCAGTAATTACCAATTTCTTGACAACTGACTGACTAATACGCTCACATTTAGTAATGTTTATAAGTATATAACTCTTTTTTTTCTATTTGAACTTTGCTATATTTAAAGGAGCGTGAGAAATACAATACATTGTTAGGAGAGTTGAGAAAAGAGCTGTCAGAATCTAATTTGTCATTGAGTGAAGCTAGATCATTACTGTCAGCCACCCAGAGACAGGAGAAACAAACTAGAGAGTCATTAGAGGGAGATATACGTGAACTACAACAGAGGATCTTTACTCTAGAGGTTAACTTACGTTCATTTTCTTCTTTACAGTCACTTTAAAGTTATATTTTATGAAGGAAAAAACTTGAAAAATCTTCCTCTCTCTCAAAGCACAAGGCTTAGAACTAAGATATGTTTTTTGTAGCATTATTTAGTTAACTTCTATTTAGTTTGCTAAAATCAAGACCTCAGGGTCATTTTAATTACATTGAATTGTATAGAAAATTAATCTTTAAAATCCTCCCATCAGAATCTACAATGCTTAGAGCTTAGATACTTGGTATACAGTACCCCTAGTGGTCCCCAGTAAAAGATAATGATTTTAAAACATTCCAAAGAGTCAAATCGTGCCATATGTAAGTAAAATAGACTTATGTTTGAAAACACATTAAAATCCTTTTTTTGTATAAATCTTCTTTGATAGATATACCATACTTAAACAGCAGTAATGTTCACTCTTACTAAATGTTTAGCCTGTTGGTGACAACAGATTTTACAAATGGGCAGATAAAGGTCAGATGGTATACGTGATGATAGTCTGCACTGTTCACTATTCTGTCAGTACATATCTAGATATTTTCTCTAAAAAGGTTACTACTGGTTTTGTCCAGATTTAAAGATGAATACCAGATTGAAAGATAAACAAGTTAGATATGTAGCATGGTTAGTGTTTAGAGTAACAATCATAAAGTAAGCTCTGATATCTATTTTTTCAGAAGGAGAGAGGACTTCATGAAGATAAACTAGAGGGGGAAAGAAAACTGTCACATATGGTATGATTTCCCTATTTCCTTTTTATGCCCCAGCCATGATAATGGTGGTAACCTTATGTTTGTGTGTGAATGTATGTTAAATATCGAAAGACAACACCACAATTACAGGTCTAAGGTGAAAAATAAGTCTTTTTCTGTCCAATCCTCAACTGACAATTCTAAATAGGTTTAAAATTATTGTGCAGAAAGTTTAACCATCACGAAACATTGCACTGAAAACAAGAATCAGATCTTTAACTCCACATCTTAGGTCAGGTCCATAACTGCAGGTCATCATTGTAAGTCACTTTCGAAGGCCAAAATTGTGTATTTTTAAGGGTGTGTGTGGGGTGTCTTTCATGACTAGATTTATGATTTTTTACAAATGATCATTATATCAATGGGACTGTATTCATAAGTCAAATCACTACCTCAAAATGGGACCTTATTCTTAGCCAATTAACTACCTCAAAGTTCAGGGTCTGGTAATTAAAATGACATGTTTTTCAAGTGGGCTGCATGACATAAACAGTTTCTTCTATGAGCAATTCCACCTACATTTTTCAAAGAGCTTGAAGTAAACTTTCACAGTCATAAGGTGCCTTGATGTCTGGCGTTATGACTTTTGTAGGTGTTTTTTTTGTTGATTTGTTGTTGTTTTATTATCTCATTAGATCAAATTAACTGAAAAAGTACATCAGACTTACAAGTTTAATCTGTTGGTTTTAGTCAGCTTTGTTTTTTTTTCAGGAGCAAGAAGAGTTACAGAATCTAAAGTCCCAAAATGAATGTCTTCTTAAAAAGTGCAAGGTAAGATTGGATGATTGTATATACATGTATGTTATAATTGATGAGGATTGAACCAATATATAATTTTGTCTTCATTGATAAGTGCTGAAAGTAACTGGAAGTAGCTACGTTGCCTGACATAAGTGTTGATATTATTTTAGTCCCGTGTGACCTAGTTGAATGTTGATAATGTTTCAGGACTTGGAGGAGAAAGCATCAAGTACTCAGAGAGAAGTAACGGCAAATCTGATGGCTAAAAAATTGTTGAAAGACAGTTTAACACAGAAAGAACATGACTTACAAGTGGAAACACAGGTAATGTTTGTTATAAAGTAAAGGAATGGTTTTGTCAGAATGTTGTTATTGTCTCCCATGTAAGTAAAAGGAATATTCTTATATGCACAGGGTTTCTGACAATTCTGAAGGAATTAATCTATTCTTATGGTAAGAAAGCTAGTATTGTGATAATTTATGTTGTTTTTAAATATCTTATGTTCTTTTTTTTTTCTTTTTTTTTAAATGCCTCTTATGATGTGACGTACAATGTGATATGTGTTTATTACATGCATTTCGGTGGTTTATAGAAATATATCAGTGATATAAAACTGGTAATTTCACTGTTTGAAACAGTGAAATTACCACTTTGATAATTTCACTGTTTTGAATGTAAGCCCCTTATGTTGTTTCAGTGAAATATCAGCGTGCACAGTACTGGGTACCAGCTTAATTATAATGACGTAACGTCAAAAATGACGTCACGTTGTATTATTATTTGGCGCGCTTTTCATTCAGTATTAGGTTTTTAAATGTCTTTTTAAAACATTTCTTTGCATGTAATAAAAAGAAAATTTGTTTAGTTCAGTGTAAGATCGAAATATATTTCACCTTGTGAACACCAAAAGTTCATATTTCACTCGTGGCTGCGCCACTTGTGAAATATACCTTTTGGTGCTCACTCGGTGAAATATATTCGGATCTCTCACTGAACTAAACAAATATCCTCTATTTATTCTTGATATTGATAAAGCAACATTGATTATAGTGTTGATTTTAATTTTAGTTATACCATTCTTTACTTTACTATCCAAAATAAGTTTCGATATCTCTTAGTTTTTTTGTTTGTTTTTTTTTTGGTTTTTCCCATGTCAATTAATGTTTTTTCGTGTTTTAGAAAGTTGAGAAGTTACGAGGAATTTGTAGCGAACTTGAGGCTCAGATAAAGGACCTTGAGGCTATACAATCTGAATTTGATAACCAGCAAGCAGAGTGGAATAAAACAAGACAGACATATGAGCAAGCCCTGGAGGAGAGGGAGAATGACCTTGATGGGGCCACACAAAGGTTAAATGTCCTTAAACAATTTAGGTTTGTCATCTAACATTACCATTATAATTACCTTAATAATTGCTTCATCAAATGTATAGTAAGACTATGATCTTGTTACTATTTTAGAACTGCTGTATAATCAAAATATTTTATATTAACAATAAACAGTTCCACATTCAAAATAGGGCAAGTCCATTTAACAAATTAAATATTTACTTTGTTCATGAATTTATGTAAAGTCATAAAAGTCAAGTTATTATCCCTGCAGCACAATTGATTTTGACATGCAAAACTTAATTTAGCTGTTTATTTGCTTTTAAGGATATCAACACAAAACTTGGAATACTTGTTTTTCATTACAAGACACAGTTGTTAGACAAGGGACATTATCTTGAAAGCTAAATTTTTTGAGTTATGCTCCTTTTTAACTTAAAGTTTTTTTTCGAAATCATTAATTATGTAAAATAATTTCATAATTAAGGTATCAATATGAAATTAGGAACACTTGATTTTCATGACAAGGCAAATTTGAAAGACAAAGGGGCATTATCTTGAAAGCAGTATTTTTAGGAGTTATATCTCCTTTTAAATTGAAATATTTTTAAATGTTGGTTAGTGAAAGAAAATTTAAAAAAACAGTCAAACATACTGTGCATATTCCTTGCATCTTTAATATTCATAATCAAAAAGCTGCTCATCTTATTGAGAAGTGAAAGCAATATCACTCTGAATTTTGATTTCTTTTTAGTTGTTGCCCTTGCAAGCATTAACACTGCTTGTTGCTTTTGTGATAAAGCCCTTATAATTGATGTAAGGGAAATGAAGATGACTGTGTTTCCTCCAGTCAGTATATAATTGAGTTTTTACAGGAAACATACATACCATTTGTATGATTACACAACATGCTATAGAGGTTATCAACATGTATTTTACAGGCAGAATTCTCAGGAAGCTGCCCAGTCAGTGAAACAACAACTACAAACAGTCAAAGATAAACACAAGAGTGACCTTAGTGCCCTAAACAAACAGATATCAGTGCTACATAAAGATTTACAGAGAAATAACACAAGGGTAACTGTTCTTTTCTATTATTGAAATTCCTGGGAATTTTGAATTCTTTTTATTTTATTTACATTATTTTATTTTATTATTTTTATGTCTTAGACTGGACAAGAATACTTATAATGTAGTAGTTATACATTTTTATACGCCCGTTTGAAAAACGGGACGTATTATGGAACGCCCCTGGCGGGCGGGCGGGCGGGCGGTCGGCGGGCGGGCGGCGGCGTCCAATTTTTGTCCGGAGCATATCTCCTACATGTATGGAGGGATTTTAATGAAACTTCATATAAATGTTCACCACTATGAGGAGCAGTGTCGCGCACATGAACCAGGTCTCTAGGTCAAAGGTCAAGGTCACACTTAGAGCTCATTGAAAAATGCTTGTCCGGAGCAAAACTTCCACATGTATAGAGGGATTTCAATATTACTTTGCACAAATGTTCACCATTGTGAGGCGGAGTGTCGCGTGCAAGATTCAGGTCCTTGCGGCCAAGGTCAAGGTCACACATAGAGGTCAAAGTTCAGATAAAAATATGAAGATGTGTATATGGACCATTTAGTCATCATTTATTGAGGGATTGTAACACAAATGGTCATTATCAAGACTATGGCTGTGATACATATAATTTAGGTCAATATATACAAGGTCAAGGTCACTAAAGATGATGAAATATCCAGATTTTGTAAATAGAATTTAATCAAAGGGAGACACCAAAGTTATTACTTTGTTCATAAATGACTTACACAATTACTCCCCTTGATCTATTTTCTAAAAATAGAATTTAATCAAAGGGCATGAAATAATCCTCTTTCTTGGACTTGAGTATGTTGTAAAGAATGTAACATTTATTTACACATGTTTCATTCATTGGTCAAGATACTTAACTGTGATAACTATGGTGTTCTGTAGACTTGGTATTTGTTCATAAAGATCATACAGTAATTACCTTATCAAATGTAAATACTTTCTCATAGAAATTTAATTATATTTTAATTTTCAAGTAAATATCAGTTCAGCTCATTCAAAGATTAAGAATTGTAATGAAATGTATTTCCCTAGAATAAAATCTTAAATCAGAATTTTTTAGTTATTAAATTACATGTACTTTTTATACGCCCGTTTAAAAAAAGATAAAAATATGAAGATGTGTATAGGGACGATTTAATCATCATTTATTGAGGGATTGTAACACAAATGGTCATTACAATGACTACCGCTGTGACACATGTACTTTAGGTCAATATATGCAAGGTCAAGGTCACTAAAGATGGTGAAATATCCAGATTTTGTCTGGAGCATATATCCTACATGTATGGAAGAATTTTTATAATACTTTATGGAAATGCTCACCACCATGATATGTATTGCTCCATGCATGATCCAGGTCTCCAGGTCAAAGGTCAAGGTCACACTTAGAGCTCATTGAAAAACGCTTGTCCGGAGCAAAACTTCTACATTCATAGGGGGTTTTCAATATAACTTGGCACAAATGTTCACCATTGTGAGGCTGAGTGTCGCATGCAAAATTCAGATCCCTGCGACCAAAGTCAAGGTTACACATAGAGGTCAAAGTTCAGATAAAAATTTGAAGATAGTTATAGGGACCATTTAGTCATCATTTATTGATGGATTGTAGCACAAATGGTAACTATCATGACTACAGGTGTTACACATTTAATTTAGGTTAATATTTGCAAGGTCAAGGTCACTGGAGATGATTAAATATCCAGATGTTGTCCGGAGCATATTTTCTACATGCATGGAGGAATTTTAATGTTACTTTTATAGAATTGTTCACCACCATGAGATGTAGTGCCCTGCACATAAACCAAGTCTCTAGGTCAAAGGTGAAGGTCACAGTTAGAGCTCATAGAAAAACACTTGTCTGGAGCAAAACTTCTACATGCATAGAGGGATTTCAATATAATTTGGCACAAATGTTCATCATTGTGAGGCTGAGTGCCGTGCATAAAATTCAGGTCCCTGCGACCAAGGTCAAGGTCACACATTCTGTGCATATCTTCCCTATTGATTTGTTTTAAGGTTCATTTAACAACACAGTGCCAAGAATAAAAACTTGCTTGCTAGATAACACTTATCCATAATGCCCCCATCTCCATCTAAAGCTTTTTCGTAAACGGGCGTATTTTGTGACTATGGCACCCTTGTTGACAAATGTATTAAATAGACACATGAAGTTTGTTTGGTCTTACAAATTACAAGACCAAACAAACTTCTGTTGAATCTATTCAATACATGTGTTTGAAATGTTTTTCATTTGTATAATTTATAATGTATCATTTTTTTTCTGCACTTCGTATTGTACCGCCAAAAAGTTACCTATTGATGAACATGTGTATGTTTTTGCAAAAAAATGTTTGATTGGACTGGCCTATTTATTTTAGTATAATGTATTTGACCAGTTTCTCTTCTAACTATAATGATTTTATGATGAACTTTACTGGTAGATGTCAGATCTGGAGTCCCAGAATTCCAAGTTACAGATGATTTTGGAGCAACAGAAAACTATCATAGAGAATGATGCTACAGAGAAAAGGAGGCTTAAAGAAGAGGTGAGTTTATTCTGTCAATCAAAAACAGTAGCTTTACTTTAGTTCAAACATATTTTATTGCAGCACATACAGTAAAATATCATACGAATGATAAGTATATAACAAAAAGCAGATGGGTTAGGCAACAAGTTCTAGCAACATTAAATAAAGCCTTTCTCAACAAAATTTTTAAATTATTTTAATCAGTTGAAGCAAAAAAAGGCCAATGTAACTTAAAAATTAAACAATAACTTTGTTAGCCTATGAATGATCAAACAAACAAACAAATGATAAACATACAGAATATAAATACAGGTTAATGATGTTGGTTTTTTTTGTTGTTGTTTTTACAGATCAGTAAAATTCTAACAGAGAATCAAGAGACTAAAACAAAGAACATTAAACTACGTCAGAATCTTGAGGAAGCTGTTGATAAACTCGAGATTATATTCGGAGAGAAAATTGATCTCGAAAACTTCACTGAAACTTTGCAGGTATGTCATTCTCATGTTTCTTAAATCTTTTACATGTAGTTAATTTGCTGGTACTATCTATGTAAATAGTCTCATGTTACTTATGTTTTAAGTCTAGATAAATCATGGGAAGTTCAAAAATATAGTCTGAATTTATTATTGGTCGGGTTGCACTGGTGCAAATCCGGGTTATAGTATGGTGAATGTCGGGCATCGGGCGGGCGGGGAAAATATTTTCTTAACAGTTTTCTCAGCAACTACTTATTACAGCCTCTTGATATTTGGCATACAGCATAGACACATGGTCCCATACCGTGTGATTTGATTTCAGGTCTGTCGCTCATCCACTTCCTGTTTATCCACTTAGTTAAATTAGTTAAATTTTTCGACATTAATGGTCAAAGGTAGGAAATTTTCGTAACAGTTTTCTCAGCAACTACTTATCACAGCCTCTTGATATTTGGCATACAGCATAGATACATGGTCCCATACCGTGAGATTTGATTTCAGGTCTGTCGCTCATCCACTTCCTGTTTATCCACTTAGTTAAATTTTTCAACATTAATGGTCAATGGTAGGAAATTTTCGTAACAGTTTTCTCAGCAATTACTTATCACAGCCTCTTGATATTTGGCATACAGCATTGACACATGGTCCCAAACCATGGGATTCGATTTAAGGTGTGTAGCTCATCCAGTTCCTGTTTACCCACTTAATTAAATTTTCGACATTAATGGGTCAATGTTAAATTTTTTCGTAACATCACAGCCTCATGATATTTGGTGTACAATGCAACCCGGCCTTTTCTGTCTTTGACACTGTTTTGCCTTTTAACATATGAATGATTTATCAATATTGTTAAGATTTTTTATCATGAAATAGGACTAGATCAGTTCCTGTATACTTGAATGTGCCTTGTTTATTTCATATACAATATTGTGTTGCTTTTGTGTTGAATTCATTGATCATTTAGGAACAAGTAGAATTAGATATAATTCACAAGCTCTGTCAATTTTTTTCACACATAGACCTGTATATACTTCCTTTTATTTTATCAATTTATATAAGAATAGTGTATTTACAAAAAAAATAAACAAACAAATAACCTGTCAATGTTTTTATGAGCAGGGTCTACATTTCTTGGAGAAGTACAGGTTTGAGAGTACTATAGATCAGCAGATGAAGTTGATAGATTATCTACAAGATCTCTGGCAAGATAGTGTTAACAAGAAAAAGAAGGTGCGTAATTTGAACCTTTCTTGCTTTATATACATGACAATTTAAATCTGTTACATCTTTGTTTAAAAATGCCATTCTTAGAATGAGATATAAAAAGTTTTTCTATAACTATAGTAAATGCACTAAATTATTCTCTGTTTACTAGGTAAGTAATGCAGCACACTAATTAACATCAGATTTCAGTATGTTTCTTAGACATTGCTAGGCTCAAAGTAAAAGCTTATGCTTATCATATTTGTTGATGAATTCAAAGAAGAAAAACTAAAATTGTATGTTTTGTAGTAAGAACAAAATTATTTGAAATATAATACTTAGGATTGTTTTTATATTTACTTTTCAATAAAAACACATACATGTATAAAAGTAATTTGTTGCTTTAAATGGTTCTGAATTGTTACATCAATTTTAAGACACCAGTGAAAGATGGAAGTATGAGGGTAAGATAAACAATATGATAGAAAAGACAAATTTACCATGAACCCTTCCTGCAGGTTATCACATCATATAAATATACCTAACTTTAGATAACTTGTTCACTTGTTACTCCTATAGATGCCTCTTGGGGCGGTAAAAAAGTTTATACACTAGTATACAGCCAGTCTAGTCTGATTACACCAGTTAAAGCCAGTCTGATCAGATTTTCCACTGTTGCCTGATTGATTTATATCAAATAGTTATTGAAATGGTTCGTGTTTTCTATGGACTGTTCTAAATTATAATGATGTCACTAATTAAGCTGGATAATGTCTGCAGGAAGGTTATTTTGTTTCTTGTATATTCCCAGGAACAGAACATATATTGCTGTGGTGTTTGGGTGCTTGGCTTTAATCAATATTATATACAGCTTTATATGCAGAAAAAAATATTCTATTAACTATACATATAATTTTTATAATATCAGGGCATAAAAAACACTAATATGTGTATGTGAGTATATACAATAATAGTTGTACAGGGTTGTGTCATAATTGGTTATAGGATTGAGTTATCCACAGTAGCATTTATTACATTTTCACTGAAACCAGGAAATATTTTCTGAAAATCTATTTTTTAGGCAGAAAAAAACAGACAATATTCTCTGATATTTACCTGTAATTTTTTTAAAAAGTTAATGTCTTGGCCAATCAAAGGAAGGCATTTCAAAGTTATTTATAGATTATACATTATAATAAAATGATACATTAAGCCATTTGTAATAAATAACTTTGAATAATTAATAATGGCATGTAGTTGCTTTTGTCAATATGCTGTGAAATGCTTTTTATGTTATATGTAATAAAACACAAAGTATTTTTTCAAATTTATAATAATTTGCTATATTACTACTGTTAAAGAAGTACAATATGTATAATGTTAGTTGATGTACTTTAAAAAAAGTTAATACTAGAGTTATTTGCAGGGTATTTCATGTTATTTTTTTAGTTCTTTTCTATGAAGCAACTGTTTTCTATGAAACTCAATCTGTTTTTAATAATTTGTATTGGCTGATTCAGGAAGGGGTTTTTATTAAGAATTTGAATTAAATGTATCAGGAGGGTTTGTTATTAAAAATTTGATTTCAATGTTTTGGAGAAGGTTTGTTATTGGAATATTTCTATTTTATGTTTCAGTGAGGGTTTGTTATTGAAATTTTTGTATTTAATGTTTTAGAGAGGGTTTGTTATTGAAATATTTGTATTTTATGTTTCAGGGAGGGAAGTTTTTTGGCAAAGGTAAGGAAGGAATGCCAAACATGGCAATAATGGGAGATTTACAGGGAGCTCTGGATCAGGAATGTAAGAAGAGTAAACAACTACAGGAACAAATGGACAGACTGAGGAGTGAAAACTTTGCTCAAGCTAATGAATGTAAGGCCTTCTTTTCTTACCACACTGAATATCTTAAATGGATTCGTCCATCATTCAATTGTCAAAAACCATTTATAACAAGCTTACGTTCTGAAATGTTGCTGAATCTATGTAAGCACAGCTTGATGTTAGAAGGATATAAGCCTCTTTTAAGTTGGGGAGAATTAAATGCAAGAATTGTGGAACCTAATTTCAAAAGTCCTTAAAAAGTCTTTGACTACCGTATAAGTACTTTTTTCTGCGGGAACTTTATTTCTGCTATTTCTGCGGTTCATAACGACACCGCAGATTTAAAAACAGCAGAAAATTAAGCCTTTTGCTATGTCTACATGTATGTCGGAATATGTCAACTGCCTGTATTGTATAATGACATTACAATGTACAGTTATCAGCTTTTGTAGATGGGAATTTTTCTTTATGTAGACGTCATGAATAAAATATTAGAAAAAAAGTTACTTTACTTGTTCTTTTTGTTTTAAAAAATATCATGTTTGTATGATTTTCACTCACCCTAAGCTTGATTTATTTTAAAATAAAACTATTATACTTTGACGGGGGCAACAAACATACCCTTTTGTATTTGTACAATATATTGTGTCTACGTGCGATTTTACCATACTTTATTTTCACACTTCATTTTTATACACATGCAGTATTACAATTAATTGTTGTCATTGCACATTGTTGATTTTTGTTAATTAACGCTTATATACCGATACATGGTGATTACGATAAACACACATTATAAGTCGTCTGCATGTTTACCGGAAGTAATGAACATGTAACATCAACAAATCTTGAAATGTTGTATGTTTGTGTCGGTTAAAACAATTTTGTAAAAATATCTTAATTAAAACGCAGAAATAAAAAAACTTCAATGTGAGAATGATGACACCGCAGAAATAAGATACGCAGAAATTTAAAACCCCTTATTTTAACCAAAATCGCAGAATATTAAGCCAGCAGAAATAAGTACTTATACGGTATCTTCCTTCAGTTTCTGTACAAATCATGTCAAAGTCTTGTCTACAAATGCCTTAGTCTGTGGCCATGTAAGGATGGAGTGTTTTTAATGTTATTGATACAGCTACAAATTGACATCATCTATAGGTAAAAAGAGAAGCTGTTGTTATATTGCCTCTCTTTGGATTCATAAAATATTCAGATACAAGAATATTACAAAATAGTGTCATGGAATTAGGGAAGTAGATAACTGTTTATGTTTTTTATTATTATATGAAATACTTGTTTTTCAGTATTGAAGGTTAAGAGTGCTCTAAGAGAGAAGATGGTATCTGACCCAGGGAATATGACTCCTAACATAAAGGCAGCTGTACAAGTGCTCATACAGTCCCCATCCAGTCAGAGCAACCCGGCCAACTCCCTGCTCACACCCAGTGTTAAAAAGACAAGTCGTCTGCTTACTGTACCTGCTCCCACCCCCAAGAGAATGCACCATAAGATACCACATAGGTTTGTGAATGGTCTGAATACACGTGCAACAAAGTGTAGTGTGTGCCTAGGCAGTGTACCGTTTGTAAAACAGGCAGCAAAATGTCAAGGTTAGTACAAACTTAAATTACTATTACATATTTAAATTATTTTAACATATAGAAATTTCATATGTCATAAATATTTGAATGTAGATTCAAGCATTCTAGATACTGTTACAATATTATATAATGGATAAACTAACAATCTAAGATCTTACTTTGCAGAGTGTTCCATGGTTTGTCATCCCAAGTGTGTCACCTCAGTACAGGAGACTTGTGGTCTACCTACAGAGTATATCCGTCATTTTACATCTATCATGGACAAGGGATCACCCATGCCCAAGGACAGTCAAGTGGCATCACCTGGTATTGATGATGAAGATGATGATGTTTTTAGATTGAAAGGATGGCTCAAAGTTCCCAAAAAGTGAGTTCCCCTTATTAATATTTTTTGCAACTCTTAATAGATTTTGACAGAGTTATGCTCTTTCCTTACTATGTTGTCCTTTGCACCCAAAATTATTTCTACATGTAATTTCTAATCTTTTTATATATATTTTTTGCCACAAATGTTATTCTCCCCATCATTTGGGGGAGGGAGGGGAGTATGAATTACTTTCAGCGATTGTTCAAGTTTTTTTTATAGCTTTTATTGGTTACCAAGGGTTTCAGGTATTAATAGGCTTAAATTATGATTAACACAAATATTAGCAGCTGGCATTCAAAGTGTCTGCAATTTGAGTTATATTTTCATTATTCATTGTCACCATAGTTGTTATGAAAGGACTCTAATAATTGATCATTTCAGTAAGTACATATTGTAGACTTCTAGTTCAAAGTTAGAACAATATCTATTAAAATCTTCTTACCACTGTGCTTCTACCACATTTTACAAACATGATCCCATATGTAATGATTTGAAAGAGAAAAATATCAGTAGAAATCTTATATAGCCTAGGAACTCATGTTCAGAGTATATAAAGAAGGAATCATTTCAATGTGTATTGTTTAGAATCTTCATTTAAATATTTATTAGTACAGTCATGAAAATTAGGATTAGAGTTTAAAGTTAAGCCATGGTAAGAAAGGTAGAAATTTTCAATGTAAATTGGGAAATTTTACTGGCCTAATAGATTTTCACCGACATGCTTGTGCTATTTTTGACCACAGATTTTACAAATATTTTCAGGAACGGTAAACAGCCTGGCTGGGAGCGTCGTTGGTGTAAGATGGAGGGAAATATATTGTTGATGTTTAACACTGACTATGATGCCAACCCTGTAGATACATTTGACCTAAACCCAGCAGAGACTGATGTTACTATACATAGTGCTATCAGTGCAGCAGAACTTCCCAGCACAGCTTCCACAGACTTACCATATGCATTCAGGCTAGAACATGAACCACTGACAACATGCTGGCCTGGAAGGTAATTTATATATATTTTTATTTTATCTGGAGAAAATCAATTGATGTTTATATTATATTATTCAGGAATCTATTAAACAGTCACATTTACTTTGCTGTATGTTGTACATTACATAAACCAAATACAATTGTTATGTTGTCGCTTTTTTGTTTCATACACTTGGCTTTGACTTTCTCTGCTTGTAATTTTAAAAAATTTAAAATATCCCCATTTTGTAAAACCAAATATTTTACAATGTTTGTTAAAGGTACATGTAAACTATGTTATCTTTGTTATTATAGATTTTAAATAGTGTTCTGTTTTTGATAATTTTCAGTCTACAAGATTTAGTCATCATATAATGAATGACATTGTTTATTCCAGGGTGTTATATTTGATGGCATTATAAATTTCAGGGTGTTATATTTGATGGCATTATAAATTTCAGGGTGTTATATTTAATGGCATCACGGTTCACAGAGAAACAGAGATGGGTAGCTTGTCTTGAAGGTGCCATCAGAAACTTACAGAAAGATGATAGTGTTCATAGAAGAGTAAGAATATTTCTACTGTTTCATCTTTTACTATGTTTATCAGGTAACCCACTCTGACATGTACATTGATAAACAAATACATTGTGTATATCAGTGTTTTCTTTATCTACATGTATCTGATGTTTATAAAGGTGTCAGTGTCTACCTGTCAAACTACTGTGCTACTTCAGACACTGACATTTAATTCGAAATGTCTGATACCCCACCCAGGCACATACTTACTGTAGATACACTGGCATGACACACTATCACGTCACAATATACTGACTTAAGACACATTGACATAATGCCCTACCCAGTAATATTATAGTAAAAGAAAGCACAATGGCATGACACCCCACCCAGTCATATACTGACTGTAGGCACAATGACATAATACCCCACCCGGTCATATTACAGTGAAAGAAAGTATATCGTGACATGACACCCAATTCAGCCCCATGATACTGACCTCAGGCACATTGACACAGTCTTATACTGACTGTACATTGTATAAGCTGCATATGAAAAAAAATATTGTGAAATTTTCATGGCTAAAATGGGGTGTGGAAATCCTATGCCAGACTTATGTGACTTGGGAATTTTTGCTTGTGGAAGAGTAAAATTCTTGTCTGTAGACAAGTAGATATGTGAGGCAAAAAAATGCGAACTACTGTATTTTTATCCTATAATAAATGGGAACATTAAATCTTCCAATTTTGTTAAATGATTTTGAACACAGATTAACAACAAATTTAAATTGAAATAATTTTTGTGGGTTTTTTCTTTTTATTCAGAAAATCCAGATGACAAGTTTGTTAGATCTGGCTGGTGACAAAAGATTAGAGCTGAACTGTTCTCTCTTACTTAGTAAACAGGTATACTATGATTATATTTTTGTCAAAATTTCATATCGTTATCAAAAAACTGAATATAATATTATAAAATACGAAAAAATATATTCTTCTACTTTGTCAAGATTTACCAGTGTACATGTAATTGAAACTTGAATGCACTCCTGCAGATTTCATTGAAGTTTTGTTATGGTTGAATATTAAAACAGCATGAAAAGTTGTGTATTAACTTGTTGTTTATATTTGATTACAGCTAACACTTCTTGGAGCAGATGAGGGACTATATGCCATAAATGTACATCGTGATCCTCCAGTTATCACTAAACTTAACCAGTTTGACAGTGTTTATCAGCTCAAATTTATCCCACAGCTCAGTCTCATAGTTGCTATTACAGGTATGTATTGTACCATAAGAGCTTGGTCTAGTAGTTGTGGCTAGTCAAACATACATATGAGCCGCGTCAAGACAAAACCAACATAATGGGTTTGCGACCAGCATGGATTCAGACCAGCCTGCGCTTCCGCGCAGTCTGATCAGGATCCATGCTGTTCGCTATCAGTTTCTCTACTTGTTATAGGGTTTTTAAGCGAACAGCATGGATCCTGATCAGACTGCGCGAATGCGCAGGCTGGTCTGGATCCATGCCTGTCGCAAACCCATTATGTTGGTTTTGTCATGACGCGGCTCACATATTTATTTACCTAAAATTGTCATACATAAAATTCAATAATGCATGTTACAATACAATTAACAGTTTATTAGACTACAGTGAATACATTGATAAAAGACAACAACAGCTTACAGTTTCAATATTTTGAAAACTAATTTATGTTTAATATGTGAATTATTTCAATTTTTACATGAATGTATGTTGATTTTTTTTAAGCCGCCCAAAATAATGATAAGACATGAAAGAATATTAAAAATCTACCAAAACTATTAGAAATGGCTGTTTTGAATTGAAATAAGTTTTTTTTGTAGAATTGGAAGCCTAAGTTGGTCTTATGTTGACAGTTAACTTAAAGGATATTCATTTATATGCGTTGAAATAGAAATTTGTTCTAGAAATTTTATCAAGTGTTTTTTTTTACAAAGATGATTTGTTGTTTTCTTTAGGAAAAGAGCGTAAAGTTCTGACAATAGACAAGAAGTTAATACAGCTAAGGTTAGGTCAGTCTACCGGTGAGGCGACACAGCCAGTGCCTCACAATGTTGTAGAGGATATTGTTGGATGTACAGTGTTAGACTGTGGTACATATAATGATGCTGTATACATGTGTGCTGGAATGACAGATAAAATACTTGTGATGAAGTATAACACTGATCTTAGAATGTTCTGTGTTCGAAAGGTAAAATGACTTTCTAATTATTATTTACCAAATATTTTCTGCAGATTGGTCCTCTGTAGAGCAGTAACCACTTTAAAACAAGTGTTTCAGTTCTTCCAAAAGTTATATTTTCCAACAAATTTTACCTCTCTCCAGCTACTTCACTCAAGTACAACCAAAAATATTTGTCACCCAAAGGGTGTTGCTTTGTAGAGGTGGTATTGTAACAACAACATTTTTTTGTACTACTGTTGAACAGCAATAGAACTTGTTTATTGTATTCAACATTTTGTCACAGCTATATAGCTTGCCTTGCATTCATCTCAATTATTATGATGAAATATTTATCAGTGTCTATCTATTGACTACGATAGTATAACTATATTACATGTGTTACAGGAGTTGACTATAGATGAACCATGTAGTTGTGTATGTATGGCTGACAGTTTTGCTATAGTTGGTACAGACAGATTCTACAAGGTCAACTTAGATCATCCCAGTTTAACAGGTATGTTCACACTTTGTTTGGTTGATCAAACATGTCTACATATGCAGCTTGTGTTGTGATATAAAAAATATTTTACTTAACCTTAACCAGTCAGTTTGCATTTTGAGTTGTCTGTCCACATGGCAAAAGTTATCTGGAGTACCTACTATCTGTTGTGAACTGGACTACTGTAGTTTCTAATTAAAAGTTCTTATCTCTTATTGTTGTAAGACTTAATATGTTGACATTGAAGTTGACATAGAAAAAATGTATGATGAAATTATATTGTAACTTTCTGTTATATACAAAATGTTGGTCTGTTTATATTTCAATAAGTCTTCATAGCCAAGAGTTGTTTCAAATCACTTGCCTCTTACCACAGTTTATTTAAAGTGCTGACAGGCATTGTGAATTGTTTCTGTAGACCACCTTCTAGCGTACACAAGCTAAATGATTCTATCTTGTGTCTTGCATAATGCAGGGAAGGGCACCTGAGCCTTCTTTCATCACTGGTAAAACTGAAAAGTCCCCATATGAACTTAACAGTGTCAGTGTGATGTAAATTCTAACCACAACTAAAATAGGTACCCCTGTCTTATCAGCTTTCCGTCATATATGCAAGTAATATGGTATTGTGTTTATTTCAGAGTTTGTAGACAAGAGGGATAACACTCTAGCATTTGCAGCATTTGGTGCTGCCACTCACCATAGTTACCCCCTAGCTGTTGTTCAAGTCTCTCCAGAAGGCCTGCCATTAGAATATCTCCTCTGTTTCCATGGTAATCATTTCACTTTCTGTTCATAAATGTTAAATACGAGAATAGTATCAAATGCATCATTATATTTAAAGAAAACATTTTGTTGGCTGTTTGTCTTCTGCCAATAATATTATGAAACAACATCTGCTCTATCGATTTACCAAATGTGGGATGTTCCCAAACTTTTTTTCAAAAGGTTTCAGTCTATTGCATATCTGGGTCACAGGAGGAATAAATATGATTTATAAGTGCAATCTTTAGTAAATCTTCATCAAGCAAGGTCAGATATTTGATGTGTAGCACTGACACCTTGGAGTTGGTGTTTCTCATAGGGGAAGATCAAATTTATGTTTGACATGTATTCAGTTTGACAAGATAGAGTTACTACATGTATTGGTATCGGAGTTACTACAGGTGTTGGTATCATATATAATTACCTACATTTATTAATGTATTTATATATAAATATATTCTATGTCAGAGTTTGGAGTATATGTGGACTGTAAAGGACGACGAAGTCGACCAGCTGACATGAAATGGAGTTGTCTCCCTCTATCTTTAGGTTTGTATATCTTAGTTTTCTACATCATTGTGTGTTTACACAGTCAATAGTATATAACTTGATCTTCCAACATGGGTGTGTAGACCAGCCATAGGTCCAGATTGGTGGTGTAAGTTAAAGCTTAAGTAAGTAAAGATTTGAAGAAAATAAAACCATGAAAATGATACCATTTTCATTATTTTGATAAACAAATATCTCATAGTTATAGTGGTCAATTCAGTTCTAAATACCCATATTTAAGGAGTACAAGTTCATTACACAGTTACAGAAGAATTTTTGCTTAAAGTCTTTATGATGTTGTTTTTCTAAAAAATATATAATATCACAGATTGTTATAAATTATAACTTGTATTATGTTTAAATTACAGCATATAGAGAACCATTCCTGTATGTGACATACTTTCACAGTATACAGGCAATTACTGTCCCTGCTAGTAAAGAGGAGATCAGGTTTGTTTTATATACATGTATATACTAATTGTCTTAAATTGCCTTACAGTAAATGATTTATAAAAAGCTGTTTAAGCAAAGTGTCTGGATTACAATTTATGTAATTTGGCTACAACCAATGATGAAATTTTAACTGTGTAATTTTGCATGCTGGGAAAATTGTTTTATGCTTTATTTTTTAATTTTCCAATTTTCACGAAATAAAAAGATAATTGTACTATTAGTAATAGTAGACATTTTATACTGGATGCCTTATTTACAAATGTCAAGGCATTCTGAACCAAAATTACTAGTAGAGAAAAAAACCTTAAAGCTGCATGTCTCAAAAGTATTTCAAGAAAATCAAACTTGAAATAAAAATGTTTAGTACAGAGTATGTTAATGTACAGATTAAAAAATTGATAAAATTTTCAAAACTTTTATGTAAATTAGCATAAATCTGGAGACATGCTGTTTTAAATGTCTCAAAACTGCTCAAATATGAGTTTTTTAGATCATAAACCAGCCTATAATTGACCTCAGTTATTTATAGTGAAAAGTGCCTTTAATGTTTTCAATGTGTTCATTCAGTGGTTTGTATTTATAAATTCATCATTTCATACATTGTATGCACATTATGTTGTAGAGGGAAGCAGACGTCAGTTGATCTGACATGTCCCAGATATCTGGGTTCCTCACTGGAGCCCGGCTCAGTGTATGTAGCCTCCAGTAGTGGTATGACAACAGAGCTTCTCAGCTTGAAGGGCAAAGATGGAACTTTCATAGAACCCCTGGGCAAGGAAAATAAACCAAGGTAAGAATTGTGTTTGAATTTGATAAGGCTCATTGTGGTTAAAGAAATTATAATATTTGTTTATTTTAATTTATTGATTAACATTTCAATTATTAATGCAAAATCTGAAATAGTAATTAAACTGGTGTAGGATCATTTGATTACCTTTTACTACCTAGTTAAATGTATAGAGGTTATTGAATAAGTGTTGATTTGATACTTAATTTAATGAACAAGTTGAATAAAGTCATATTATGCGAGCCTCCTGCGTCGTGGTTTATCTAATTAATACATGTTAAAATCAATATGAAATGACAATAGATGAACGATTCCTTTTATCATCGGATTTATAAAGTTAAATAAACATCTAAAACAGCAAATTTATTGTTAGAGCATGATTTTTAGCTTGTCATTTTGTCAAAGATAAAGAATTATTATGATCACTATGACGTTGTCATTGTTGTCAACATGTCATAGTGCAATAACTTATGTAGCCCATTGCTCAAGTGTTTTTAATATTATTCAAACATAAAAGGTATCAACATGAAACTTGGAATTCTTGCTAACCAGGCCCAGTGTTGGCTGCTATACCTTAATGCCTACATGTACTACAAGGTGTAGTTGTTAGACAAGGGGCATAATTCTAATATTTTAATAAATATTTATGCCCCTTTTTAACTTAGAATTTTTATCTTACGAGGGTGCAGTGCTCTTGTTTATATTTTGAATTATTTTCCCATTATTGTACACGAATTACGTTTTATTTACAGTGTACGAGCTAGCATGAGGAAAGCATCATCAAGTCAGAAGAGATCAAGTCCATCTAAAGTCGGAACATATTCATCAGCAAAATACAAATCACCAAGAATGTGTCGACGATTGTCGTTGACGTCTATAGACAGTAACAGTAGTATGTCATCTACTTCCACAGTGTCTAGTTATGGAAGTGCACAAACTGATGTGTGAATGGACTAACATTGTTGTTGGTCATGTAACCTACCATCATTATGTGTATTAAACAATCTAGATTACACATCAAAAATTCATTCATTTAATGTGTACATTGTGAAATCCTGTGTTAAAACAAGTGCTGTTATCTAAATAAGATAGTAGATACTAAATTGGTACATGGATTTCTTAAATGGTTTTTCTATGTAGTCCAAAACTTCGAGCAATAACTCGAGTATTGAAAAAACATTTAATTTTGCATGGCATTTTATAATAAATATTAATTACTGGACGTCTAGAATTTTTTTTTTTTTTTTTTTTACATTTAATTTTGCATGGCATTTTATAATAAATATTAATTACTGGAAGTCTAGAATTTTAATTTATTCATGTTGTAAAGGCTGCTGGCATAAATATTTATGTATTCATCTTTAATACTTTTATATTGTTATTTTTTATCACTTAGATATAATCGTATTAGGGATTTTAGATATAATTTTAGGACAACATAGGTACCATACTGAACTAAGGTTATGGTTTTGAATTTCAAACTGGTTAGATTATATGAACATGTAGGCCAGCCTAGCTCAAGCACCCATTACTTTATTGTCTGGTTAGACTGAATAAACATGTAGGCCAGCCTGGCTCTAGCAGCCAACACTGAATGCAGTTATACTGGTGAACATGTAGATCGGCCTAGCTCTAGCACCCAAAAATAAAAGGTTTGGTTAGACTACATAAACATGAAGGCTGGCCCAGTTCTTTACTGGGGGCAATATCATATCATTTACTTCATCATCTGTTAAATGATAACTTTAGAATACTTCCACAGATGCTATTTTTTTCTTTGAAAACTATTATTTTGTACAACTGGTCTTGTTTTTTTTGTCCTCTCTTGCTTTTTCAGTTCATGTTTGTCATTTAATTTATAAATGATTACGTATCTTCATTTCATCTATCTATATATACTGGTATTTTTGTTTCTGGATGTTTGACTGTATTATTGTGTCTATGGTAAAATATTGTGCAGCTTTTTATTCACTATTAAAACATCTAAACCAATCCTCGGACTTATTTATGGTTTTAGTAGATGTCAATCGAGTTTTAGGGAATTGTACCTTAAAAGAGCATCAACCTTATCATGCCCATTTTACAAGTCACCGAAATTGATTTAATTACAAGAAGAGCATGCTTAAGTGTTCAGTTATTATAAGATTTATAGGGACTAAATTCAATCCTCGTCTCATGGAAACTGTAAATTTTATTTTATACGTATTCAAATAAGTTGATGTTTTTGGACCCGTTCTGTGTGGAAAAGTAGCTTTAAAAATCTCTTCTTCGAAACTTTTGGGTTCGAATCCATGTAAAGAAGTTTTCCAGCTGGCTTAAAAAACTTCAGTGGTTCTAAATGATGCACGAAGGGAGATCTCCCAAAACCAATGAAGCTGGAAAGTCCGCTTGACCTAGGAGAATAAAGCCTTAGATCTATTTATCACATACCCGTGCCGTGCATATATTTTGACGTGACGTCATTTGCGTTATACAAACAAAGTGTAAAGACGCGTTATACTGTAGGGGCGTCAATGAAAAATGACTCTTTTTCAATTTTTAGCTCACCTGTCACAAAGTGACAGGGTTAGCTTTTGTGATCGCTTTTCGTCCGTCCGTCCGTAAACTTTTACTTTAAATGACATCTCCTCATAAACCACTAAGCCAATTTCATCCAAACTTCACAGGAATGTTCCTTTGGTGGTCACCTTAAAAAAATTGTTCAAAGGATTTAATTCCATGCAGAACTCTGGTTGCCATGGCAACCGAAAGAAAAAACTTTAAATAGCTTCTTTTAAAAAACCATAAGAGCTAGAGCTAAGATATTTGGCATGAAACATCTTCTAGTGAGTGTCTACCAAGTTTGTTCAAATAAAAGCCCTGGGGTCAAAATTGGCCTTGCCCCTGGGGGTCATTGATTTTCTCTATATGCATATAGTAAAAACTTAAAAAATCTTCTTTTAAAGAACCCAAAGAGCTAGAGCTAAGATATTTAGCATGAAACATGTTCTAATGGGTGTCTACCAAGTTTGTTCAAATAAAAGCCCTGGGGTCAAAATTGGCCCCGCCCCGGGGGGTCATTGATTTTCCCTATATGCATATAGTAAAAACTTAAAAAATCTTCTTTTAAAGAACTCAAAGAGCTATGGCTAAGATATTGAGCATCAAACATGTTCTAATATGTGTCTACCAAGTTTGTTCAAATAAAAGCCCTGGGGTCAAAATTGGCCCCGCCCCAGGGGGTCATTGATTTTCCATATATGCATATAGTAAAAACTTAAAAAATCTTCTTTTAAAGAACCCAAAGAGTTAGAGCTAAGATATTTAGCATGAAACATGTTCTAATAAGTGTCTACCAAGTTTGTTCAAATAAAAGCCCTGGGGTCCAAATTGGCCCCGCCCCGGGGGGTCATTGATTTTCCCTATATGCATATAGTAAAAACTTAAAAAATCTTCTTTTAAAGAACCCAAAGAGCTAGAGCTAAGATATTTAGCATGAAACATGTTCTAATAAGTGTCTACCAAGTTTGTTCAAATAAAAGCCCTGGGGTCAAAATTGGCACCGCCCCGGGGGTCATTGATTTTCCTTATATGTGTATAGCAAAAACTTAAACAATCTTCTTTGAAAAAACCCAAATAGCTAGAGTTAAGATATTAAGCATGAAACATCTTTTATCGAGTGTCTACAAAGTTTGTTCAAATAAAAGACCTGGGGTCAAAATTGGCCCCGCCCCGGGGGTCATTGATTTTCTTTATATGTGTATAGCAAAAACTTAAAATCTTTTTTCAAAAAACCCAAATAGCTAGAGTTTAGATATTAAGCATGAAACATCTTCTAGTAAGTGTCTACAAAGTTTGTTCAAGTAAAAGCCCTGGGGTCAAAACTGACCCGGCCCCAGGGGTGTCATTGTTTTTAACTATATGTGTATAGTAAAAACTTTAAAAAAATCTTCTTTTAAAAAGCCCAATGAGCTAGAGCTTAGATGTTTAGCATGAAACATCTTCTTATGGGTGTCTACCAAGTTTGTGCAAATAAAAGCCCTTGGGTTAAAATTGGCCCTGCAACGTTGGGGGGGGGGGGGCCTATATACAGGTGAGCGACCTAAGGGCCATCATGGCCCTCTTGTTCTTTTTCACGGTCTTTATTTTTGGTATGTGATAAATAGAATATTAAATTCGTGTAAGTTCATTACTCAATTTATTGAACTCGTTGAATAAAATAATATTATGCTCGTCAGAGGCTCGCATAATATAAATTTTATTCAACTCGTTCAATAAATTCAATATTGAACTTACAATCATTCAATATCCTCTATATAATCTACAGCTAGCTCATAGAGAGGTATTATAGATGTTAAGAGTATATTGCCCTTATTCATGAAAGAATATTTTAACGACTTGACTTTCAGAAAGAAGTCACTGTCACATCCCCTAGGTATATGCACGTCGTGGAGAAGCACAGGGCATATGCAGAAGATTTGGGGTTAAGTGGGTGGAACAACAACTATAATTTCGTACAAGCGAGGGTTATACTAAAAACTGCAAGAGACCGACTACACTGTACTTCTTCTTCGTCCAGTTGCCGATGTCCTGATGTGCTAATTGAAGCCGAGCGCAGTGGCCCTACATAGTAGGCAAAGACTATGAGGAAGGGAACTAGGGTGAGTGAGCCCCTAATACGAAGAGCTGGCTTGAACAGCGATGCCCATTGCTTGGCACAAACAGCCCTAACCAGGGCTAACCTTCATTATTGTCACAGGTTACTAACTGTACGTTTAGGTGGACATTGACCGCTGAGCAGAGAGCTACTTTCGACTCAAAATCCATTTTTTGAGCTCACACGAGCTTGCTTAGGGTGAGCTTTTTGGGATCGTTGAATGTCCGTTGTCCGTCGTCTGTCATCCGTCCACATTTGTTCGTTAACACTCTAGTGGTCACATTTTTGCCTCAATCATCATCATGAGTTCCAACATGGGTCATCTCGGATGAAAAACTAGGTCACAGAAAAATATTGTTAACACTCTACGTCAAGTTCGAATGTTGAAAACTAGGTCACGCCGCCCAAATATGGAAAAACCTTGTTAACACTCTAGTGGTCACATTTTTTACTCAATTGTCATCAAACTTTGTCAGGAATTGCTCGGATGAGTTCAAACATGGATCATCTCGGATGAAAAACTAGGAGCTAAAAATAGAAAAATTTTGTTAACACTTTAGTGGCTACTGTTTTTATCAAAATATCCTGGAAATTGGTCTGAATGTTTGTTTTGATGACTTCTAGGTCAAGTTCGAATATGGGTCACCTGGAGTCAAAAACTAGGTCACACCGCCAAAATATGGAAAAACCTTGGTCACAATTTTGACTAAATTGTCATCAGACTTGGTCAGGATGTTTGCCTATAAGTTCGATTGGTCAGGTGAGCGATCTAGGGCCATCTTGGCCCTCTTGTTTCCTAATACTTTGGAAATTGCACTGAGGTAAATCATTTTAAAATTAGCTCTTGCGGAAGCACCGTCATTAAACATAGACTTCATACATACATAAAAGTATAAAAGGGGGAAATACCTCAATAATTTTATAAAAATTGATTTTTGAATTTAATGGGTTTTTTTGGCAGACATCAATAACTTTATATAGTCCCGGGGGTCATTGCGAGAGCAAGTCTGGTTAACGAACCTATCGTAACCACTCTTGTTATCGTTACTCTGGACACATTATTATTGATATTTAGCCTAGTTGCGGAAATTGTAATAAGTGCATATTCTAGTTGTTGACAAATCAATCATTAACATCTGCCAATTACTTGTTTGTTATGCTGGGGTTACATGATAATAAATTCGTCATCTTGCTGATTAATCTAAATGTGTTTATTATAACAATTATCACGTTTGACCTACTTGAATAGAAATATTTAAAAAATACGTGATGTTATTACATTATGCCTTATTATTATTATTATTATTATTATTTCTGATTTTTAAGTGGTCCATCCCACCTTTGTTGTAATTAGTAATTACATTATTTTGTGATGAGTCTATATCATTATTTTTGTATCTTTATTTTTGACTTTCACGTGAGTCTATATCATTATTTTTGTATTTTTATTATCGACTTTCACGTGAGTCTATATCATTATTTTTGTATCTTTATTATTGACTATCACGTGAGTCCATATCATTATTTTTGTATTTTTATTATTGACTTTCACGTGAGTCTATATCATCATTTTTGTATTTGTATTATTGACTTTCACTTGAGTCTATATCATTCTTTTTGTATCTTTATTTTTGACTTTCACGTGAGTCTATATCATTATTTTTGTATTTTTATTATCGACTTTCACGTGAGTCTATATCATTATTTTTGTATTTTTATTATTGACTTTCACGTGAGTCTATATCATTATTTTTGTATTTTTATTATTGACTTTCACGTGAGTCTATATCATTATTTTTGTATTTTTATTATTGACTTTCACTTGAGTCTATATCATTATTTTTGTATCTTTATTATTGACTATCACGTGAGTCCATATCATTATTTTTGTATCTTTATTATTGACTATCACGTGAGTCCATATCATTATTTTTGTATTTGTATTATTGACTTTCACGTGAGTCTATATCATTATTTTTGTATTTGTATTATTGACTTTCACTTGAGTCTATATCATTATATTTTTTTTATTATGAGCTTTTTATGAGTGTGCATCATTATTATTGCCTTTCACGTGAGTCTATATTACTGTTGTTGTATTTGACCTCTACGTGCACGAGTTTTTATCATTATTATTGTATTTTTTATTATTGACTTCCTCGTGAGTCAAGTTCTCAATGTTGAAAGTCATATACTAGTAGATTGCTGAAAAAATAATTTGATAATAACTATACTACTATACAAGCTGAATATTTTATAATTGGAGTTATTTTACAACTCGCGGTTCACGAATCTTAGCATTTCCAATGGTCAATAAGCATTCTCGTTTCTGACAGATCTGAAATTGAGCTAAGACAATTTTTTATAACAACGACCACTGTTCGAAGGAGGAAATAATACTATGGCGGTTTAATTGTGTATCTTGTCCTCTTAATCCAAATACCGACAACCTATGTAAATTCTCACTTGTTTTTCTTTCTTTCGTTATATAAGAGTACAATTAATCGCTTTCAAGAAAGTCTGACAGGCACTTCATTGAGATGTTACAAAATGAATTATTATTTTAGAAGAATTCAAGTCATTGAACTACTAAAGAATTATATATATATCTTTGTTATTAGGTGAAAATATACGTAATTAACTTAATGGCTTTACGGTCTCCAAACTATTCAATATCACGGTTTGTAATCGAAATAATGGTTTTAATCAAAGCGAATAGCTCTCGCAATGTTGTTCTCAGTCTTACCTGTATAACGACAAACGGTTGCCTGGTAACAGCTCTCTAATGATATCGGAAAACGACATTTTCACTGTCCATTAATATAAGAAATGGAAAAATTTGAGCAGTTCTGGTAAATGTTAATTTGATGTAAGCTTTTTAAGATATGAAAATGTAAATAATTAATTAGCTGGAGGTATTATAAATGCTGGGGATAACGGATACTGTTATATTAATATAGAAGAAGAACGTTTTTGTTTTCACTGAAATGTGAATACTACACTATAAGACATAGTGGCGACATTTGGAAACAGGTAAGCGGACTAGTTTTTAACCAAGAATGTTAGCTTTTCTATATGAAAACTGAAGAAGACATTCCTGGCATATTTTTTAGATAATCCTGTCACAGACACCTATATATTTCATAAGAGAGTCACTTATAACTTATATCCCAGCTGAGGGCTTGCCAGGCCAGCGTCATTGTAAGAGGCAACTAAATGGGTTCGAATAAATGGAGTCTATTCATCTATTACCTCCAGCAGGTGAGGTGTTTTTGACCCCTGGTGTTGCTTTGGAGTTTGTAAAACCCGAGGTAAGCAAAACTCGGCGCCATGTGATCTATACTGTGTCTGAGCGCTTGACAAGACACCACCGATGGCTTACAGGAAGGGACCGACAAGGTGCAGATATTTTCGCCCAAATGAATTCATCCCGGCGGTGAATTTGAACGCAGTTAACATCATCATGTAATTCGTTATACTTGTCACGAGGGTCCCATGAGATCTGATATTATTTAAGTAATTGTAACAAATATCACATTGTTTACACAAATAATGATACCCATTAAGCACCCCAGGTTAATTGTAGTTCCCCGATTTATAATGAATTTCTCCTTTCCGTCTTCAATATCTTATATTTGAAAAAAAAATCCTTTCCAGAAATATTGAAATACAAACAAGTAAATAGCTTTTAAGCGTTACATCTTTGATGAAATATCTTTTAGCCATTCCTACAGTCATGCTGTCTTTGCCCTTGCTTGCCGTGTTCATATTTATTGTTCTTGATGGATTGTCTTCATACTCGGACACAACAACCCTTTTGGTAGATCGGACTGAACATGACATGGATTCTTATATGACCATAACCTTTACTATCAATGACGTTTACCTTCAATATTCATATCTTGAATTTTGCTCGAGTTTTTGCTATACCTTGCTGTAACTTTCTTTTTATGATTGGATTGCCATCATACTTAGTCATAACAATTTTTTTCGGGTAGACCATACTGACCACGTCCTTCACCCATAAATGACTTTTTTATTTTGTTTGATTTTTGCTATTGGCTATAACTATTTTTAATGGATTTTCTTCTTGCTTGAACGCAACCACCTTTGAAGGGGTTTAAACTATATTTGACATTGGCTTTGTAATTGATTGATTGATTATCTTTATAGTTGAACAAAACAATTCGTACAAAACAATTAAATGATCTTGAGCTTTGTTTGAATCAAAGGTCAAATATGATATTTGCTTTAAGATTGCCTTTTATCTGTCGCAACTCCGTTATTTATTTACGGATTTCATTCAAACAATAAATACAACACCAAACATGTTGAATAATCTAAGTATGATCTGATTACCAAGGACAAAAAAAAATGAAATTGTGATTGAATTTCTGTACAAGAAAATGGTGTTGTTTATACAAAATTCTTCCTCTGATGTGTTTGAGTTTAGAAATAAAAAAAAAATCGAGCGTGCATGACACCCGATGAGGTTCTCTTATTGGATATGCAGCACGGAATCTTTCATATGTTACAGCTACTAGTGATCATGACTCTAATCTAACATTTGTAAGCATTGTATACTGTAACCTATAATTTTCGTCTGAATATTTGTTTGCCTCTTTAAGGCCCATTATGCCTCAGAAATGATTTGATTTGATTTCTCAAAAGTGTTTTTTAAAGTTTGGTTTACTTTTAAAGTATCCAAAAAGTTACTCATTGGTTAATGGCCTGATCAATCTTTTTCACGTGTTGTTTTCGGCAATAAGTACATTTATAAATGAATCAGTATTTTGTATGGTAGTCAAAATACTACTTTGTTTGAATGTTGCTACTTTTATAACAAAGTATTTCACATTTATCCATATACTTTCTTCAGAGAAGAAGCATCTAACATTCTCGTAAACCATTATAAAACACAAGTTTATTTGTTAATGAAGTGATGACAAAATTGAACTCTATTTTATACTTTTTTATGTGATTAAAAATGATTACTTATCAAAATCACCTATACCAACGAGCAAACCCAGATGGTTGTATATTGAGGCGTGGGAAATATATACATTGTATACGTATTTCTTTTGAATTTTATATATTGGCTGATCAAGCATAAATTATTTCGAATGATCAGACCGAACAGTGCAAACTTAAAGTCACGTACATTTAGCGTTGAAGGCATCTGAATTAGTGCTAGGTTGTACTTATTTCTAATAGTACATGGTACCACAGTGTGAGTGTAAAAAAGGACTGTACAGATCTATATATGGTTTCATTTTATTAGCGCCAATAGAGAATATCAGCCATTGACGTCATTTGAACATATTTTGATCACATTCATCACACATAGAGACCTACCCATTAAGCAATTTATATTTCAATTCTTGTTTATTGAAATACGGTACAAAGTGAGATTTTTATCATTAAATCAACAGGAATATCACACCGTATGTGTGTAATCGATAAATTCCTGACAGTAACTAAGTTGTGATTAGTAACCACACCTGTCTGAAGCCACATGATTCGTGCTAACTCTATTTTAAAAAATGTGATGTTTTATACGATTTATTTTACATAAGAATTTTAAATTTTTTGATATGTTCCTACTTTGTCGCGCATCGTTATGGTGATATATACATTTTGTAGCCACAGTCCGGTGCGAGGTATATTATGTACTCTCTGTACTTACTTATTGTTGAAACTGGGCATTGTATTTGCTAAACAAAACTGTGAAGTGTACGATTAGTGTTTTGCTAATATTGTGAATTACGTTTATTTATTTCCATTCTTTATTTCATTATTTTTTATTTCATAACAGTATTCATTTATTTCATTACTTATTTACATTATTCATTTGTTTCAATATTCATTTATTTCATTATTCATTTATTTCATATTTATTTCATTATTCAATTATTTCATTAATCATTTATTTCATTATTTATTCATTATTTATTTCATTATTCATCTATTTCATTATTCATTTATTCCACAACATATATTTATTTACCCATTAAATTTTATATTCATTTATTTACTTCTTTTCTTTATATGATTTAGAAAATTGGTAAAAATAGTTATGTAATGTTATTGTTATGTTAATAGAAATGTTATATTTATTTACTTGACAGGATGATGGTTGGTAATGACATCTGATGTGTCATCATGGCAACAGAATTATATAATTCCACAGTGAGTACATTTGAATTAAAAAATACAACGACATCGGAAACAAACTTGCAAGAGGTGTGGTCTATGCCTGTTATCGCTACAGTTATCACTGTTGTTTATCTATCTCTTAATACACTCCTAGGATTATCAGCTAATTGTCTACTAATTATCATAATCAACCATTCCCCGACACTGAAAACGCCGGCAAACGGCCATCTGATAAATATATGTGCAAACAATCTGATTTTGTGCACGTGTATGATTTTATCTCTACTGTCAATTTTGCTGCCTATGGATTTACGTAATAAAATCAATATCTTAACAGGATTTCACGTATTTCTAATATCAAATTGCTTATTTCAATACTTGGGAACATTTGCTTCAATCGGATACTATAGATCAAAAATCATTAAAAGTCCTTCGATGTCAATTAGAAGACGGCGTCAAATTATCACACGGTGTCTGGCGTCATCATGGGCGACGTCACTTGTAGTAAGCCTCATGATGTGTCTTTCTCACATAGAACATGACGTGTATGCTTGTATGACACTGAACCCGTTTCAAGAAGAATTTCTAATATGTGGATCAACACGAAACTATTCCGCCCAGAGATTAGGAGTTGTTGTTATAAGCATTTTTGTTTTTATTACAATGTTCATGATAATTGTGAAGTCATATCACAAAGTGTTCAAAACGCTAAATAAAGGCAACGTTTTTGGTAAAAACAGAGTATCTCCTGTAGCAAGATCACTCAGTTTACCCTCAGAGATTACAGATGACGCCCCTGTACAACAACAAATACAACCTAATCAAGTGTGTGGTATTCAGAATGGACAGTCGGACAAAACAGTTTACACGATTTCGCGCAAGGATATAAAATCAGAAAATGACATTGTTGTGCATTATCAACGAAACGATAGTATCACTATGCTGACGTTTGAAGATATCATTGCGTTAGAGAATCCTATTCTGGCGACGCAAATGCGAAGACAGATTCTGCAAAGGCGCCCCCTACAATTGACTCGTAGCACGGCAAGTAACAACTCCGTGAAGTCTAAAGGGCAAGAGTTTACTGATATATCCGCTAGTGCTGATTTACAAAGATTACAAAACTTTAAGAACAATTCTGCTTTGAGGAACTACTTTCTTAGGAGAGATCGTGCAGGTTTCAATAGTGCAACAAGGAACAGTATAGTAATGTTGGCTTCATTTATAGTGTGCTCGTTGCCAATGTTCGCCTGTATGATACCGCACGTGCTCTCTCAAAACAAGGAAAGTCATAGAGTGCTGATTCTGTTATTCACCAAACTGGCATTTTATCTAAATGCCCCTATTTATCCGATGTGGTATCTCGTTCAGAACAAACGTGTTCGGAAGTGCTTATTTAGAGTGTTTGATTCGCTTTGTCTCAAGTTGGACATGCGTCACTAGACATAAATTTGAATTGTACCACATCTTCAACATTTGTGTTCAGTATTTATTGAAATTAATCAGCAATTTCCGGACTGAAACGAAAATTGTTAAAAATCTAAACTGTAACACTATTGTAGTGTGATTTAATTGGTTCGTTTATGATATAAATGCAGTCTTCATGTCTACATGTGTTTATAAAACCGTCACTAACGCTACCATATATTTCTCTTAACTATAAAATAAAAGGATATAAGCAGGTTCGTTAAATTGGCAGAAAAAATTGTTTGTAGTTATTGTTATAAAAATCCTACCATGAAATGAAGTATGAAAGAGACCAATAGGACAGGAAACCATTAGTGTAAAAAATTACCTTTTGCCTAAATTCGTTGGATACGGCAGGGCAGGGTATCGATACTCGTGGATTGACTGTACCTAAAGTTACTAGTCAACCACCTTTTAATTTCATGAATACATATTTATTTTAAGAAATAAGAATTAATAATCGAGGCCAGTGATGCTTTGACAGTTCACCAACTCTTAAGGAGCGGCATATGCGCTAAACATAGACATATTTAAAGAGCAATGTATCATTTTGTCAGGGATCGTTTTATTGAGTTTTCTGATGGTATTACTTATTGATGTAAAATACCTGTTTAAACTTCTTTTTTCTTTTCTGTATAAAAACATTATGATTACAGAGTTTGAATTTGTTTTATATAGATAAATGTATTTCGCTAAGTACCAATAAAACACTGATTGTGCCATAATTAACATTTACAATCGTTCATACACTAATTAAGAAGCGCGTCTATATTTTCTACATATCGTTCTTCCGGATAATGTTTATGAATAATCGCCGAGGTCTCCCGAATGTCTACATGTCTTTTGGTTCTAAAAGTTTTCATTCCAATGGAAAATATTATTGTGTGAACCTTTAACCTGTTAAATAAAATAAATTGACGTGTCCTACTTTGAATTTGGAATCACAGGTGGCAGTATCAGTGTTTGGACACCCCACCCCTATCTGCCCCTGGACCCCTACTACAACCCTGAAAAAAAAATCAACACTTTAAGGTTTACTATAAGGTACCAAATACAAAACCACCGATGAAATTATATATATAAAAAAAATTTCCACTATAAAAATTATAGTAACTATAACTATAATTTTGATAGTGGGAAAATTTTTTTGGGGTGGGGTGTCCAAACACTGATACTGCCACCTGTGTTTGGAATAGTCCGTTTATTGTTTCAATATTAAAATGCTAAATGATGACCTTTTGCAGTTTATCAATTTTTCTTACAGGCCTCATTTTCGACACTTCCCTGATATATAAAAATGGCTTTAATTAATTAGTCATATGCCTTCACACTTGTAAAACATTTGTTTGTGAATTCAAACCTATCATGTATAAATGAATTTTTTCGGTAACGGTATATTGGGTGTTATACCAAAAACCAATGAGCATAGTCGTAAAATGAACATAACTTTACCAGGGCTCACACTGGCTCAAATAAAATAATAGCCAATATTTTTAACTTCAAATAATAATAGCCAAAAGTTCAGCGGACTATTCACGATTTAGCGATTAACAACATAAGTAGTTGATTAAATAAACATTACATATAAACCTTTTTCAGTTTTATAAGGATTCTCAAATAAACTGATACATTTGTGTATATATTGATAACTACCTTTTTTTTAAAATAGAACCACAACTTAAATTGTTATTATAGAACAGAATAAAAATGTTATATAGTATAATTACTGTATATCAATAATATTAAAGATTCATTATGAATTTACATAATGCTATTATCAAACAATTTCTTTTGTTTGTTCTAATCAAATTTTGTCAGCTATAACCCCTGTCAATTTCCACATTTCACACAGAACTGGAGTAGATCTAGGTCATATTAGCCTATAAAAATAACACTTGCAAACTCATTAACAGAATGCAGCCTTTTTTCTGAATAATTTACTGAAAAATGTCATCATCACCAATGTAATACAAATTTTCTGCCATAATAGTAAAGATTTTTAAACAGAACATAGCTTATTTTCACCTTTAAATAGATATCAAAATTATCGGTGTCGCGAAAATATGTGACAATCGGATTTTTTTCTGTTTTCTGAAGAAATACTCACAATTTTGCTTGTTGTGCAAATAGTTGTTTGGAAGTTAATACTTTTTAAATATTTTATCATTGTTTTCCACTGGCGATTTAGTCAAGTAGCTTAAAACCAAAAAATTTCAAAATTTGCTATTACTGCAATTTACGGTAAATTTTGGGTTGGTCAATATCCAGTTTATCAATTTTAAGACGATCTTTTTGGCTAATTGACGGATAATTTGATGGCTATTATCATGCTAGACAATATCTTTAAAGTACTTATACAATTTTACATCTCGCATGTATTTTTATCACCTCGGGCAATATGGTAAGCAGCACGTGACCGATAAAAAGTTGACACTCGATTAAATCCACCCCGCTGGTGTTAATTGGGTCTACTGCATTCTTTATCGATTTTTACACCTTAAATAAACACTGTTTGAAGTAAAAAATAATCGCCAGATTTTGTAGCCAAAATGCAAAAATAATCGCCAATCTTATAAAATAATCGCAAATGGCGACTATGGCGACCGACAGCGTGAGCCCTGCTTTACAGAGCATGCAGTTGGTATCACGTTAGTTGATAACGAAAGCATATTATACAGTATATGTCTGTTTAAATCTGGTTTTTTATATTCTAAATTATAGTAGAATTGGTAAAAACAAGCCTTCTCATCTTTGATTGAATTTTTTGATTTTTGAAAATAAAATGTTTACCAGGGAAAGCATCTAAACATTCTAAGAAGTTCCCGTTACGTTCACTTACACATTATACAGTATCAAGTCCTTAACCCTAAATATCTGAATTGGACTTGTCCATCTTTTAGTTTAATCAGTTTGGCGTGAACTGACTGACTAGCAAACAGTGAAGATTCTGGTCGTGGATATGTGCCGATTGATCTAACTTGGTCTGCACTGGTCTCAACGGTTCAATTAATTGCTGCCGGTAAATTAATATTCTCAAAACGAGATTAATTGCATATTTCTTGAAACTGTGTGATAAGTTTTTAATGTACATTTCCATGATGAACATATCGTCATTGGCGTAAAAATATGACAGATCCTGACAAAACTTTAAAGTAGATACATTCTACATAGGTACACACACTTTCGACGATTATACATGTATATATAACTATGTTTTTTAATTCAAAACACCGTTCACGCTAATTATAAAATGCTTCATTGAAGTTTCGTCTTTTGACGATATTTATATACGCATGTACCTGTTTGTCTTCACACAAATTATCATACAATCTGTACCCTAATGTAGCAGGTTGTTATTCCGCCTGATGGCGTGAACTTTTCTTATAAATATGTTCTCTAATTATAGCAGACATCTTCACGATCAATATTTCAAACTTACAATATAGTTTCCAGGGAAACAATTTCTCCTGTCTCAGAAAAAGTATATTACAATATTGTCACACGACCAAGTACTAAAAGGTGGTGGGGAAATAATACGTTCGTGTAACATGACAAGAATGATTAAAGAGACTTGTTCATACATCCTCGGTAAATATTTCCGCCGCCCCTACCTGTCCACCATCTCTTTATTTCTAAAAGCAGAGACAGTGACATGCAACACAAATTGGAGAAGAGACTTCAAGTAAATGTAGAATTATGTGTCTGTCTAACGCACTTTTTTAACGCCGTTACCTGTACACCATTTTGACGTTGCGTTGTAGTGTTTTTTTTTTACTTGTAAGGTCATGATGTCAAAAACATTTTCTTAATGTTTACGTATTTATTGAAGTCTAATCACAACTTTTAATTGCTAGAAAGCAATGAAATTGACATTAAAGTTACCAATCATGTTTATGTCTGCATAAAATTAGAAAAAATGTGCACTTTGTTGGTTTTCTCATTGGTCCAATTATACAGACTTGTAGGGAAATGAGAATATACTGACAAGACAAAACTTCAACATTTTGAAGATAACAATTACAATATAAAAGCAAGAGGACCACAGCTCTTAAATGTAAAAGTAGATCAAAACTAGGTCAAAATGTTCTCCTTTGATTTCACACAAAACTTAAGCTATGTACGTGGTCCAAATTTAAAGCGTCAAGGTTTATCGCCTCAAATATCATATCACATTATTACAAAAACAAATTTAATATAAATAGAGCTTTGCATGTAATATTACAATTGGAAGTGAAAATACTTCAATGTACTCATAACACGTGACTTTTCTAACGCGTACCGCACATTCTTCGCTCGGTTCATGAGTGTTCTCAAAAACTGGTTTTGTACAAGCTACCTATTAGTATACCAAAATTTGAAATACCCCTTAGCGGTTTTTGACATCATTCGACAACCTGCAGAAACGGAACACTATTAATAAAACAAGCAATTATCATAGTATTGCAAGCAATCCATAAGTCCCCTACCGGTTAGAACCCCATCAACATTCTGAAGGGCCATTGGCCATTCACTAATGTTTCAATTTTTCTCTATTTTAAGTAAATTTGTTGGAAAAGTTCTTTAAAAGTGATCACAGGAAACAGTTTTTATGAACAGACAGACGGACTGAAGGACACTCTAAAGTTAATATTTGAAACATCCCTGTTACCAAAATATAACATTTTAAAAGCAAAATTCTTAAAGAGGAGATAACTCTTGAATTAAAGATGCAATTTCATAAAAATTTTCAGCTCTTTGTTGTTATATTTGCCATGTTTTAAGCCTATTTGTTGCCAAGGCAACTGATATTTTATCAAAATAGGAAGAACGGATAAGACATGCATAATCTCAAGACTGCTATCTACCCATATGTCAAGTTTCATAAAAATATTTCCAGTACTTTTTGAGTTATAACTGGATTCAGTTTATGTGTAAAATTTGCCATATTTTCAGTCTATGTGTTGCCATAGCAACCAGAATTTTCAACATAGGAAGAAAAGAAAAAGACATGCATAATCTCAAGACTGCCATCTACCCATATGTCAAGTTTCATAAAAATATTTCCAGTACTTTTTGCGTTATCACTGGATCCAGTTTATGTGTAAAATTTGCCATATTTTCAGCCTATTGTTGCCATAGCAACCAGAATTTTTCAACATAGGAAGAAAAGAAAAAGACGTGCATAATCTCCATACTGCCATCTATCCATATACCAAGTTTCATAAAAATATTTTCAGTACTTTTCAAGTTATCCCTGGATCCAGTTTATGTGTAAAATTTTCCATATTTTCAGCCTATTTGTTGCCATAGCAACCAGAATTTTCAACATAGGAAGAAAAGAAAAAGACATGCATAATCTCAAGACTGCCATCTACCCATATGTCAAAGTTTCATAAAAATATTTCCAGTACTTTTGCGTTATCACTGGATCCAGTTTATGTGTGTAAAATTTGCCATATTTTCAGCCTATTTGTTGCCATAGCAACCAGAATTTTCAACATAGGAAGAAAAGAAAAAGACGTGCATAATCTCCATACTGCCATCTATCCATTATACCAAGTTTCATAAAAATATTTTCAGTACTTTTCAAGTTATCCCTGGATCCAGTTTATGTGTAAAATTTTCCATATTTTCAGCCTATTTGTTGCCATAGCAACCAGAATTTTCAACATAGGAAGAAAAGAAAAAGACGTGCATAATCTCCATACTGCCATCTATCCATATACCAAGTTTCATAAAAATATTTTCAGTACTTTTCAAGTTATCCCTGGATCCAGTTTATGTGTAAAATTTTCCATATTTTCAGCCTATTTGTTGCCATAGCAACCAGAATTTTCAACATAGGAAGAAAAGAAAAAGACGTGCATAATCTCCATACTGCCATCTATCCATATACCAAGTTTCATAAAAATATTTTCAGTACTTTTCAAGTTATCGCGGGATCCAGTTTTGTGGACGGACGGACTGACGGACTGACAGACGGACAGACGGACGGACGGACAGACGGACGGACGGACAGACGGACGGAGGGTAAACCTAAAGTCCCCTCCGGTAAACCGGTAGGGGACTAATAAAGCTATGTCAGGCAAGTTTTCACGAGAATTATTAGCGTTTAGTTATGTAACATTTTGCACTAAAGTATTTATTTTCAGCATGAATACAAATTACATTCTTGTGTTTAAAATGAAAGTTTCAGCTGATAGAAGATTTCCAATATGATTGTAAATAATGCAGTTGTTGATCAATGCGCTGTAGAGATCCAAAAGGAACATAGGAGGTCTGTGTGATTTCTGAATGGAAACAATTGTTAATTTAAAAATCTGAAAATAATAGATCTAGGGAAGACAATCATGTTTATTTAGACATTGAATAAATAGTTTTAAATTAAATTTCATACTCGTCAACTTGTGACGTCATAACTGAAGAAAAAATATCGTCCCCGGACATATACTAAGATACACATCGATTTGGAAAATCAGAAATTCACTACAGTAATAGAATACAATACTGATTTCTTCCCAAAAAAAGTGTATGCAGAAGCTATGGGTTACTCATTTGAAAGAGCGGGCTCTACACTTTATTTTTTAAACATAAAACTGTAGATGTAAATCCTGGACCGGCTTTACTATTGGTTTTCTGCGCAGATCACTAAAAAGTCACTTGGTATAGGCACCGTGTATAACATTAATTTAGCCAATAGGAATAAATTTCGTATTACTGCTTGCAGAAAGATCCTTTAGACAAGTACATGTAATAGACATAAGATTGCTTTTCAACTGACAGTTAAAAATATCTCTCATTACTTGAATAACACAACGCATAAAAAGTTTTCAAAATCTTTAGTTTTAATACGAATAATGTAAACATTACAATGTCACTAACTATTTTCATCTCATAATAAAGAGTATTTACAAAACAAAATATAACCATATTGCAATATTAGGGTCAAACATAGGTGACACAATGATATACTATACAAGTGAAAAACCTTCATGTACTAAAACATTATTATATATAAAAGCTCCCATTTAAAACTTGTACAAAGAACAAAATAAAATCATTTAAAATTTTTGTGTTTTGTGTAATGTCTTATAGCAGGTATAAAGGTCTAGCCCATAAGGTTGTACAAAGTTTGCACTGGACATATTTTATGTTGTTTTTTATAAAGATCAATTAATTAATGTTTTATGCTCTTGGGCATGAACTTTCAAACACAGATATTTTAATACTCTTACAAAACATGATTTTTGTAACAAATAAAATTCAAATTTCATTTTTGACCTTGACAGTTAATGTCAATTAAAGGTCAAGGTCACATTTGAATTTTGTCATGTATTTTTGTCCCAGTATGAATCAAATCTGTAAATAAATAATAAAGTCACAACAATTTAATCAAACTTCACTAATTTGACCTTGACAGTCAAGGTCAAACAAACATTATGCTATCACATAAGCTCATCTTTGAGCACCTTGTGATTTGTATACCTTAGTAACATATTTCTTCAAGATACTTAGAAAAAAACACACCAACACTTCAATGAGATAAACTGAAAACTGTTGTCTAAAACCATGTAAAATTAAAACCGTGTTTTAAATAGTTTAAATAAATTGTTAAATGACATCTTATAAAATAGTAGTGAGAAAAATGATTTAAAATATCAAAGTGAGCAACATATTTAACAATAAAAATCAATTTTACAAATAATTAATTAATCATTATTCTTTATTTTTGCTATTCAAACCTGGATGATAACAGAAACTACTTTTAATCTCATGCTCAACAAAGTGTGAGCATAAATGATGAAATGCATAATCCTGTAATTTGTAAGAGTAAACTAGTTTTTGAGCCAAATAACCTATATTCCTACTTTATATAGAGGTAATAAACAGATTCAAACAAATTTTGGTAACAAAGTTTTCCTTTGATTTTTACTTATGACCTAGTTTTTGACCTCTGATGACCAATTTTACAATTTGTCCGATTAAGACAAACAATGACTTTATTAATATTTTTTACAGGTTTATGTTAACTAAGTTGCCCCTAGGACAGGGCCTCTTTCAAACCAAAGAGCATGATTTATACATTTTGTAAATCAGACGAACAACCAGAGACATAAAAGTATATGTCCCATAACACATAAAAGTATCTTTAATTTTCTTAATAATCATTTTAAGAGCTTCTAATATATGTACAAGAACACAGTCATTCAATATATGTACATGTATCAATGATAATTACCAAACAAATAAAATAATTGATTTATTCATTCATTGAAAATGACTTTACACAATATTCAATTAATTACAGATTTTTAAAATGTACACAAAAACGTTTCTTTATAATTTGATTTAATGTAAACCCTGCTAACAAGTTCATATATAACGTCTCCCATAAACGCTGTTAAATATTATGTAAAAATTTACAGACAAGCAATCTAATTAACAAAACTGGAACAGTTAATGATCAATGCAAGACATGTTGCACAGTTACATTAGAGTTATGAAAACATAATAACATGCCCTATATTACTAGTGAGGTGAATAATATTAAACAAAATATTTCAAATAAAATATACAACTTAACAATTTCAACTCTACACTAAGTACACATTTTTACATGCTTTAAAGTTTTATGTTATAAATAAACTGATCTGCTAAAAATCTTTTTTTTTTTCTTACTCAGAGACATTCTTCTCTCTCTTATATTTACTTAACTTAGCATACACTGGTAAGTGTACATTTTTTCTTATCAATTATCATATAACAAGCCAAATTTTTGTCAAAACAAACCAGGTTTACTCCTGAGAAATGTCAGGCATCTTGTGCATAGATGACTATTCCTCTATTACTTACAACTGTAATTTATATGAAAAAGAAACAAAAACAAACATAATTTTGCCAAAAATAGTCAAATCTCAAAAGTTCAAAAGTCGTCCACTATGAACCAACACACTTAGTGACAATAGCCCTATAACGGTTTGGTAAAAATCTTTAGAGGAAGAGTATTTATATATAACATACAAGTATGATAAAAAAAGAACAAAGGGCCATAACTCTGCTTAAATTGATTAAACAACAAAACCTTGACAATATGTGCCAAATACACTTCATGACAAAAGTTCTGGGAAGTTTGCTTGAGATTCTGTTGGAAATGTTGGTACATACCAGGCAATATTTACCAATCTAATAACCAGTATCAGAAAGCATGGTTAAAAGTGTTAATATAAGTTGACAATTTAACAACAGATAGTGCCAACATTTAATTTGTGTGTAGTTTTATAGGAACAGAATTGGACACATTCCTTATAAGTACATAAATATAGCATGAGATAAAGAAAGAAAAAAGAATTTATTCTGAGAAAAACTTATGAGTAGAAAAACTGGCTTTCCATAAGTAAAACAATTAAGACATTTGACATGATAGCACCACCATATCTATCAAGTATATATACATCTCATTTAAAGGTTCCCTAATCAGCTACCTCAAATATGTTAACTTCTTGTTGAATTGTGTCTATGACAATATAAAATCCATTAAAGAGATCTTACAAAGTTAAAGCAAAGTACAGTTGTGTACAGAGACCAAAGGCCCTTGATAATTCCTGTTGACCTATGTCACACAGCTAATGTCAAACTCAAATGATGAGTTGACCTTCGTCATCTTTAAATGAACAGCAACTTGCAACAAGTGCTATAATAAGAAATCTCAATAATTTAACCTTGAAGGTCAATTTAAGGTCAAGGTCATATCAGAATAATTCAAAATTTTGGTTTCGTCATATGTGATACTACCAGCTAATTACAAACATTGGTTTTGTTCTTAACACTGTAATTAACTTTCCAAATGGAAAAAAAAAACATAACAAATAAAGGATATATAACAAAATAAATTAGCATCTCATTTAACCTGACAAGCTACCATACAAGTATACTGAGACTTTATGATGTAGTTTATAAACATTTAAATTAACAACAAACAAATACTGATCAACATTAACAATGAAATTAATCACTACATTTATCCATCTTTTCTAGTACAAAAGATAACCTGTTAGGGGAAACTGCTCTTGATGAATTTAATTAGGTTAAGTAAAGATAAGCATTAATTTAGAAAAAAGTACATATATTGCTTTATCAAATAAAATACTTCAAATATCACTGAATGTGATAAATACACACAGCTTTAATTCTTAAGCCATGAGCCACCACATTCAGGGACCACAGGACTGGGCATTTTTTTACACCAGGGGCATAATTTGTATAACTTAAGGTAAAGATCTAGTGGGTAAAGCTTCATGCCAAATATTGAAGGTCTAAATGTGTTTTCCATTATACAATGTATTTGAATACAGAAAAATAAAATAAGTATTAACATAACATAATGTTTTTAGTCAATTAAAGTTTATGCAATTAAGTGACCTCTGGGTTGGTCAATTTTAACCCTGAAGGCAAGATTTATATTACTTTGGTAGATATATGAATTTTTTATAGTCCTTTCATAATCATAGCTCTTTTGACCTAGTTAAGCACCAGTCTGAAACATTTGTACAATGTTGGTAGTGGGCCACAAGTATAACACAAATTTTCTATGTTAAAAGATGGGACATAATTTCCTTAATATAGCTGGCGAGTTATGACATATATCATGTGGGTAATGACAATGAACTTCTATCTAAAATATTATATAACTGTACAAAATCTTTATCAGAAATCTTTACATACAAGGGTGGAGATGCATTCGATGTTTTGGTATGGGGGTGGGAGGTGATTCAAACAGAATTGCACATAAACATTTCTAATAATGACATTTAATTGTTGCAGGAGAAAAGGATGTTTCTGTTAAATCATTAATGACACACCTTACTGTTTATTGGTATTAGTTTATTTTTTTGGTTTTCTTTCCTTTGTTCAATTAATTTAATGGACTTGTGTTTGTATTAAATATAGTATACAGTGTAAGTTAATGGAAGAGGTTTTGGTATGAAGCAGTCAACAGAATACTGGCCAGGCTTCCTACTGCAGGTATTGCCAAGTTAATAAAACTACTAGCTTTCAAATGGTTAAAAGTCAACCATAACAAAACCGAAAAGTCACAGACTTTAAAATTCCTCTCTTTTTCTTCCCTTTTTAAGTTGGTGTTTGTTACACCGACACTATAAAGGTCATATAGCAACTTCTTAACTATACTGGTGGAGGAAGACCTTAAAAGGTACCCCTTTGTCCATCATTTCAGTCATAAGCAGGTACCTGAGTAGAACAACTGACATTCGTGAGCCAGCTAGATAGCTTTCTCACATGAAAGAATCCTGAATTCCCCAAATAAATTTGTAACAACAGCTAAGGGGACAAGTGGTTTGAAATCAAAAACGTTAACCACTTAGTCACAGATGCCCAAAGTAACATGTTAAGTTACTGAATTTTTGCCAACCATACTGGTATACTTCATATTCTTCTTCAATCTTCACTGAGGATAAATAACATTAACAATTGTGTAAATCTTTAGGCACTTTTCCTAGTTTAGTGTGAGATTGTCAAACTTTGAGTCTGAAATATCATTTTCACATATAATTTTCTAGTGTACCAGAAATGTTTCAAAAATTAAACACTACATAATTGGTAAGATAACAGTGCAGGTAGTGCCAAAATAATTATCAACAGTATGAGCATGAATATGAAGGTAATAATACAACACATACCCAAACTCATCTAGAGCATCATATTAATATCTTTTTTAATATTTATTTAAAAAATTATCTTACTATACAAAAACTTGTAAATATATTCAAAATGAAACTTTGTCCATTGTCATGTAGTACATTTAGCCTGCCCATTTCTGTTACCTGTACACAATAATTGTATGAATCTCTATTTAAACTACACCATATCAACATTTTTGTTGTCAAAGTAAGTAGTAACACCATCAGGTCTGTAAGCTGGTCTCTGTACCGTCCTGTGACTGGGTACACCTATCAGAGTTGAAGGCTGAAAATATAACATAAAATATTCATCATCTGTTTCAGAACTGGTTCATACCAAGAGGGCCATCATGGCTACACTTCACTTGCAGCCACAGATTTTAGCCACATAAAATTTTACTTTAATGTATAATAAGTATCAAGGAAATAAAATGCTATCAATTGTTCCCACCAATTGTTCTCACAGCCACTTAAATACTCCTTGATGAATGCGGAAGTGTAAACAACAAAGAAATAACATTAAACAAAGTTCCTTTTCACATATATAGTGGACTTACTAACATTTAAAGTATTGTTATTTCTGGCAATTACAAGGAGCTAATCTGGAAAAAGAAATATTATTATAAAAGTTTACAATGACAATTCTATAACTAAATGGCTATATAAAGACATTATTATAACCAGCTTTTAAATTTTTTTTAAAAAATATTCTATTATGTATTTACCAATGGCTCTATTTCAGTAGGACTGTTACCATAGCGATCGTCAACATGAAAGTCATCTTCTTCTTCTTCATCCTCATCTTCTAGAAGATTCATCATTGATGGAGCAAGCTTACCATCGAGTCTGATCAAATCGTTAAGGTCTTCAAACTAACTTAAAATATTTCGTCCATAACAAGATTTCAAACAATGTTTTATAAATAAAGAGACATTACCTTTGTAAACTTACATGCCAATTAATTTATAATCAAGGTTGTGCAGTCAAAAAGCAAGTAAAAATTAGGCGAGTTATAATAATGAAATATAAGTTGATGAAACATCGCAACAAGACAGGCATATAATTTCTTTGTGGAAGTTTGGGAATCATTTACTCCTTGATTCTGGCTATGATTTCCAAAATATAATGCTTTTCCTTCTTGACCTATATAATTTGACTTCTAAAGTCAGACATTTGGCACTCTCTGACCTTAATGGAAGCTCTGTATTAAGTAATAGTGTACTACAATTATGATATCAGCAGTCATTTTAGACAAAAACCTACTATACTTGCTAGCATAAATACTACTGTGTTAAAAAGAAAGTAGAATATTGGCTTAAAGAAGTTTTTAATTAAAATTTGTAACTAAAATACATTTCCCAAATTTTTCAAGATAAAATACATATATTAAAGGATACATTTGTTTAGAGTTTTTCTTCTTTCTCTTGAAGAATTTTCGTGCTAATGATGCCAACTGTTTCTTTGATGCTGAAAACATATTAAGACATCTATCAAGATAACGCTTTACTAATCATAAAGTTAACATAGATTATTACCTGGCCATTCTTAGGTTACTACTGTTTTATTTTTAAAAATAGTTCTTTTCAGCTTAGAACAAACAATAAATACCAGTACTCATATTCTAACTTATTTCTTGATGATATAGTGTGTCCGTTTGACCCTTGAAATGACTCTTATTTCCAAAAGGATTTTAATTGAAGGGTCAAATTTTGTTAAAATCATCGGGATTTAATCTTGTAGTCAGTAAAACTTTAGCAAAATGACCCTCAGGATTTCATGGCTAGTGAACACCCTGTGACAGATCATTTGTCAAAAGTTATAATCATACATAATAACAAGAAGACCATGATGACCCTCAATCACTCATCTAATTTCTATGCCAGAAATATTCTTCTTTTTTAATGTATAAGTAGATAGGTAGGTTTAACAAGTCCTTGGTCATTTAGTTTTCTCTCAAGAATTTTTGTTTTTTTTGAGAACCACAAGCTGTTGTTACATGCCAAACATCCTAGATCTGGGCACTGCAGTTTCTGCGGGGAAACTTTAAATAAATGTTAAACAAGTGGCTTCAGGATTGGGCTGTTTTTCCAAGAGACATGCCTCTTTATAAAACTTTTGTAGAGGTCAACTAGATCCTGCATATAAACTTACTGCATAAAATCTGAATGCAGACTTGGGAATGAAAAGGTCACCTATCCACAATGAAAAGACCACCTATTCACAATGAAAAGACAACCTGTTCACAATGAAAAGACCACCTGTTCACAATAAAAAGGCCACCTATTCACAATGAAAAGGCCACCTGTTCACAATGAAAACACCGCCTGTTTACAATGAAAAGACCACCTGTTCACAATAAAAAGGCCACTTATTCACAATGAAAAGGCCACTTATTCACAATGAAAAGGCCACTTATTCACATACTTTCAGTGATGTAACTAACTATAGACCAACCTTTGCCCATTCCAGTGAGTTGTCTGCGTAGTTCAGCATCATCATCTTTATCTTTAGGTATAGGCTGACTAAATGGGAACGCATCTAAAGTTTTATCACTGTCATCACCATAACCTTCATGTACTGGAAATATAAATATAATAGTTACTTACATATCAACATTTTGTGATCAATAGTTAAAGTTTATAGTTTACAATGTTGATTGAAAGTGTATTAATAGAAACCAATAGTAAACTGTAATGTATTCAAAGTTATCGGATTTGTATTGATAGTTTCTTGCTAAGTAGTCATAGTTACTGTTATGCATTTATAACTACTAAATTCTTTTTCAATAAGTGACAACATACAAATATTTCACATAAATAATTTTTACACATTAGATAACAATTAGAAATTGTAATATTTCATAGTTAATGCCATTAATAGTTTCAGTGGTAATTTATAGCAGAAGTTTAAATATACATAGATAAATATACTTCCTTATTACACTTAAGTAGTCCTTATAATTTATCATAAAAAGAAATTCTGACAAAATCCTCAACATGTGTATAGTGGTAACTATCTATCATGACAATGTGCATAAACACACTTATAATTTTAAAAGCCATGACAAAAAGTGCAGTTTGTCATTAGTTAACAATATTCTGGATAAACTAGGTATACTATATACTCACTGTCATCAGAAGGTCTTAAAACTGGGGGTGTAACCGTAACTGATGTATTGCAATCTTTCCTCTTTTCATTCACTCTCTCTGTAAAAATAAAACCATAAATCAATCATTTTTGTTCATTTGGATTCAGCTTATATGTGTATTCATTACAGTCACTGACTTACATTAAAGTTTTTATGATGATCCTAGATTGCCCACTTGTGAACCATTGCTAGACCAGATTAAAATTTCAACAGAGTACCAGTAGAAAAAATCAGGGTCACAAAGGTCAAGGTTTGAATTAACACAAATTTTTTAAGCTTAATATTTAAAAACACCATTGGAATCACCAAAGGTCAAAAACTCTATACCAATTACATAAAATTTTACTTCAGGGCCATAGCTTAAAAATTCAAGGTCAATAGATTCAAGCACATGATTGCTGAAATTTAGTCTAAACAAAAATTTTTGGAAGCACAGACAAAAGACAAACAGACAGAAACTCAGAAAGGTGACTGCATGCCCATTGGGAATCATAATATATCTATGACAACAGAATAAAACTTTACCCTTTTCTAGAGTCTTCATAAAGTCATCGTTACTTCTTAACTCCTGTAGAAATTCACTATTTTGTAATGCTAGAGCTAGACGTTCATCCTCGAGATATCGGGCCATCTCTGGGTCAATATCTGCCGATGTACGCTGTCTCTGTCTCTCATTCTCCTTCATACGCTCTTGTAACATGTCCTTACTGAAGTCATGTGTTTCTATTATCTGTAAAACACACACACACACACATTAATTAACTATTATTACTATTATTACCTACAAAAAAGAACATTTTGTAACTTTAAATATGAAATATCAAGTAGGAACCATACATTTATTATAGTTTCATCAAATGACATTTGAATGAATTGTGGACAACAGACAGCAAAGGCCCTAAAAGTAAAATTTCACCCTGTCACTGTAACCTGACTTAATGGCATTAATATCAATAGTGGTCATAAACTGGTCAAGGAAAATAAAGCCTCAATCACCTACTATTGTACTATCCTAATACTTACTATAAGCTATGATTGCAATCATGGTGTAATTGATCTACAAATGCTTTACACTTCTATGTGAATGATAAGAAAACTAATTACCACAGAATGGTTCCTAGACTGAGATGAAGAAAGTCTATCTTTATGCCGGGCACCAGATGACTTCTGTCCCCCATCCACCATACTAAATGACCTCGATATCTTTTCTGATGATTTATTCTTCTTCTCTGCGCTTTTAGATTTACTTTCCTTATCTTTTGTATCTTTGGTACCCATACTCAATGAACGTGAAAACTTTTCTGATTTGCTTCGACCTTTGTGTATTTTTGGCCGAGCGTCTGTCAACGACATAACATTGACAGGGGTAGCTGACAAGTTAGCAGTTCTGTCAATATCAGATTTGGCACTAGCTACTCCAGATTTAGAATCAGGTAACATAAGTCTTAAGAAGTCATCCGGTAAATTACCCAACATTGGAGGATTCCAGTTCCTGAATTCTCTCTTCAGTGAAGTGGTTTGATTATCACAACTATTTGTCCTATGAACACTGAAACTACTGCTCTCCATGACAGGTGAAAATCCAATCCCTTGACCAGCACTATTTGGCAGACCAGCCGGGCTTAATCTAGCCATTGCTCCTAGTGGTTCAGGGTGAGAATCTACCTCAAGTTTTAACTGATTACGACTGGGAAGTTTAGGTTGACCTATAGGGGTGGTCCAAATGCTCTGTGTTTGGTCTGTAGGGCCTGGAGTTCTCATTGCCTCTGAGTAAGATGGGGGAGAATCCTCACTACCACCAGCAGCCACCAGACTATGATCCTCATAACTTGGGATCTGTGGCTGAAATAAACAAGACAGTTAAGATGGTCCTACATAGTTCACCTCAGATCCACTGCCAGAACTGTTCATTCAAAAATTGAAAAAAAAAATGTTTTTCAAATTTAAGTCTACTGTTCCACTTGTATGAAGTCACAATTACATTGTACAAATATAAGGCAGGAATATTTTTTCTTACTTTAGGGCTATGATTCAATATAACTGTTGTAGAGGTCCACATGTAAATTTTACATGCCAAGTATTTAAGCTCTAGAACATTTATTTAAAAAAAAAAAGATTCCTTTTTCTTTACAAGTCTAAATTAACTGATCCCTTTGAAAGGACTAATTTTAGCCCCAGGGGCTTGATTTATATAACTTTTGTAGAGGACCACAAGATGATGCTAGCCTCCCTACCAAAACTGTAGTTTTAAAAAAAGAGTAATTTTTATATAAACCTATGTAAATATAAACAAGAGAGAATTCATTTTTTAAGTCTACTTTTAGCTCCTGCAACCTTTTGTTTTGTTTGTTCAAACTAGAACTGCCACTATCATGGCGTGAATACCCCCGCATACCACTTTGTCAGAATCAACAGTGGCCATTTAGAGCTCAAGAACAACCTCCCTGCCAAATCTGAGGTTACTAAGCCAGTGCATTGCTAAGTTATGTATTCTACATGCTTCAAATGTGAAAATGTCAAAATCAATACATTGCGGACAGGACATTCTTTAGCAATTGAGAAGAAAAGCTTTTTTTTTGTCAAGGTCCCTGTGACCTTGACCTTTGACCCAGTGACCTCAAAATAAATAGGGGTCACCTTATAGTCATGATCAACATCCATGTCAAATATGAAGACTGTAGGTCAAAGGAATCGTAAGTTAATGGGTGGACAAACTTTTTGAAGTCAAAGTCCCTATGACCTTGACCTTTGATCCAGTGACCTCAAAATCAAAAGGGGTCATCTACTAATCATGATCAACATCCATGCCAAATATGAAGACTGTGGGTCAAAGGAATCTTAAGTTATTGGGCAGACAAACTTTTTGAAGTCAAAGTCCCTGTGACCTTGACCTTTGACCTGGTGACCTCAAAATCAATAGGGGTCATCTACTAATCATGACTAACCTCCATTCCAAATATGAAGAGTGTGGGTCAAAGGAATCTTAAGTTATTGGGCGGACAAGCTTTTTGAAGTCAAGGCCCCTGTGACCTTGACCTTTGACCTGGTGACCTCAAAGTCAATAGGGGTCATCTACTAATCATGACTAACCTCCATGCCAAATATGAAGACTGTGGGTCAAAGGAATCTTAAGTTATTGGGCGGACAACCTTTTTGAAGTCAAGGCCCCTGTGACCTTGACCTTTGACCTGGTGACCTCAAAGTCAATAGGGGTCATCTACTTATCATGACTTGCCTCCATGCCAAATATGAAGACTGTGGGTCAAAGGAATCTTAAGTTATTGGGCGGACAAGCTTTTTGAAGTCAAGGCCCCTGTGACCTTGACCTTTGACCTGGTGACCTCAAAATCAATAGGGGTCATCTACTAATCATGACTAACCTCCATGCCAAATATGAAGACTGTGGGTCAAAGGAATCTTAAGTTATTGGGCGGACAAGAAAAAACCGACGGACGGCCGGACGGACGGACAGACAAGCTGATTCCAGTATACCCCCCTTACAACTTTGTTGTGCGGGGGTATAACAAGCTGATTCCAGTATACCCCCCTTACAACTTTGTTGTGCGGGGGTATAAAAAGCAGATGTTATTTAAAGAAACTGTGGGTAAGGACGCATGATTGACTACACAAGAAGGACGACTTGCCACCACAAAAGTTCATTTCTGAGCATGAGCTTCAGACATTTTATTTAAACAAAAGTTCATTGGTAAGTAAAGAATTCTATTAATTCTATTTCTAAAGCAAGAATAGATACTGTTTCAATAACTGCTTTTATATTTTAACCCAAACATCAAGTATTTTTATGCAGATTCTCTAGTAGCAAGTAAGCATACATATATACTCAAGGAAAAAATTTAAGGAAATTAAACAAAAGTCACGATATCAGTAAACAAAAGTTATGATAGTTTTTACCTAAATTTGGCACTGGCCCTTTACAAACAAGGAGCAAATGACTACAAAAATTGAATTTTTGCAACAAAAGCACAGTTTTGTGTGTTAGGTGATCATATAGTTACCATATCTATTATTTGAAACTTGCCTTAAGGTGACCTATAACTTTACCACAACAAACCTTAAAATTCACTGCTATTGATGTGAAAGTGGAGTCATTACATACCATGTTGAATTCTGCACCTGCTGCTTCCTCCTTCACAGTACTCATGTCCTCATCAATTGTCATGGTGAGCAACTGATCAATCGTTGCATCAACAGCACCATCATTTGCTCTCAGCACTGCCTCGATAACCTCATCGTCCAGTGTTGGAAACATGTTCTTAAAATCTGACATTGCTTGAAAGAAATCAAGCTGCCGTGTGCTCCGCCGTGAACGACTTTGTCGCTGACCAGGACTTGCATCCTGATTTCTACATATAAACAATATTAAGTAATTAAACATTGAATGTTGTCATTATCAAATCTGTTATCTTTACAGTCAAATCAGTTAACTTAAAAGGTGGTCAAAGAACATAATGAGTGTTAGTATATTTTCATTTTTTGACAGCATATGACTTGTGTACACCATATGCAACTCTGGGTAATCTTACATTTTTGTCTGACCAAATTAACACCTTTTCTGAGCAATTTTAACATTATGGTAGACATGTCTACAATTAAGACATTCACAATGTTCAAATCAGAAATGTTTGGTGAACATATTAAAGTTACTTATTTATATTTCAATAACTTGAATGAAACATCTTTCAATACAGTGTTGTTTTTTTTGTCTCTACTTTGGGAATGGTGCCGGTATCAGTCTGATTGGGGAGAAATGCGTTATTTTGACTTAAATTGGGAATTTTTATTATGCATTTTTTCAGCTACAAATAAGATTAGTCATCATGAATAAAGGTAGCTAACAGCTTCCACTGTCCAGGAAGAACTATTTAGTGGTGATTTATATGAATATGTTGGATTTAAATGATTTCAGAGAATATGTTGGATTTAAATGATTTCAGAGAAATCTCTTGGCCTTGTGGGAATTTTGAACAGCCATTTTGGGAATTTAAACATTGGATAATTTGAAATTGGGAATTTTATTTTGGGAATTTAAACATTGGAAATTAGGAATTTTAATGTCTTTTTTCTATTGGGAACAGTGCCTTTTTAGGGTAGTAATTATATAAAGAAGAAAAAAAACACTGCAATAAAGGAAAAGTAATAACTGAAAGTTATAAGAACAAAACTATTATTCCAGCATCACAACAGGGTTCTCACTTGGATTTTCAAAATGGGAGTCAAAGCCAGAAAAAGTAGGAATCTTAAATCTTGTCTAAAACATTTAAGCCATCTTTGCTGCAATTCAATTGATCAAGAAGAGCCGACACCGTTCAAAAATACCACTGAGCCCTAGCCTTACTAAATGTAAGTTATGCAACTGAAATCTGAATTCTGTATGTCATCCTAATGACATAAATATTTTAGTTAAATGCTCAAATTATAATCAATACCTGTTATAAGTTCTACAGACATATTAGTGAAGACATGAAATTTCTAACCTACAGGCTGCAAATCAGTGGAACAAGGTAAGTCCCTTCAAGCTTAAAACAATAATTTCTTATTTGTAAAATATTTGTACGATTACAGACCATGGCTTTATTTAAAATTTCAATCAGTGTTATACTCTGAACAGCCATAGTTATAATGTGTTGTAATATACCTGGCTTCATCCTCCTTCCGTCTTGTCTCAGCTGTTGCCATTATGTCTCACTTCACCAGTTCAACTGTCATCAAAGTTAATCACTAACATTGTTCTCCATATAACTTTCCTCACATTGCTTACTTGTAACTTTCCTGTAAAAGAATACTGGTAGAATTATAACATGATACTATTGGATGTTGAAAAATACAACTTTGACACAGCTACGGGAAATCCTCTGGATTCTTTCTAAGCGCTGTATTTTTTGGTAGTGTTTGATGCTGGATGGAATTTCTCCCTTTTATTGTTAGTTATACATGTAGCTTAAAATGCAGCTCTGTCGACTATTTCAAATTAAATATACTACTAACCAGGCAAGTCTAAGATTAAGAATGTACTGGTATTTGTAAGCAAATAATTTAAAAACTAGAAATGTGTCCATAGGACACGGATGCCCCCACACGCCACTGCTCTGTCAATCTTATGACTCTAGGTCAAATATTTTTTGGACTTCATGTGCCACAAGTTGAAAACTAAAAATCAACAAAGGGCCATAATTCTGTTAAATTTGGTTGCAGCAAAAATTCCTTCCTTTACTGCCATCTACACATTAAGGTTGTTCATCCCTGTAAGTTTAAGCAAAATCTGCCGTCCGGTTAAAGAGGAGTTGCGTTCACAAGATTTCGGGACATACGGACGGTCGGACAAGTGCAACGCTATATGCTCCCACTCTGTGGGGGCATAAAAAGAAAAGAAATCATAAAAATAAATCTACATTTTTTCTCAAGTTTAATACATTATGTTCCATTCTAAACCTAGAAGTATCACTGAAGGTGATAAATATCTCCACCACCATTCGAGGATGAATTTCTCAGGGTTATAGAGCATTGTGAATTAAACTCTGAGTCTGAGCTATATATGTATGCAGTCATGGTTCCCCGTTGGGCGCAAGATGTCACTTGGTGAGAAAAATGTGCAGCCTGACTGGAACTTGAACCTGGGACCCTTGGAATACCATACAGCAGCTCTAGCTTCTGAGCTATCCAGCCACTTAACCACTTTCTCCCATAATTAGCAGGGCCAAAACACCATTTTTGAGGAAGGGGCCTCAGCCTTTTTCTTGGGGAAAATATGCATGATTTTGGCATACTTTTGGAAAAGGGGTCTCAAACTTAACACAAAATTTTAACAAGTTCATCAAAATAGAAAAGCAAAAAGTACTGGGAAATACTTATAAGGCAGTAAAAGACCTTAATTCAACACCAACATTTAATTTTGTTCTGAATTCTATGGGATTTCAAAAGACTGGGGAATTTTGAGGAACAAACTGGGGAAAAAAAGAGGCTAGTTTGGTTGGGGAAGCAGCCTATATTCGGCCTCTACAAAGAATGGTTTTTTGGCCCTGATTAGTGAACAGTTCAATACTGTGACATAAGTTTCCTTACCATTATGATTTATAGTAGAACTGCTATAGCTTCTGTACATGATGGAACTAAAGTACAAGTACAAATGAAGGATTTACATTTTTGAGTCTGCAATCTTTACATCTTTACTTTATTGAGACTTGATGGTAAAAGGTAATATTATATTTTCAGATATATGTAAAAATTGTTTGAAAACAAGTTGTATCGTTGTAGCGAATTAGTAACGATTCGCCACACTAAGGATTTGTCACATAATGATTCGCCACAGAGTAATAACGATTCGCCACAGTTAAATAACAATTCGCCACAGTATGATTATAATAATGATTTTTTTAGTATTCAACAAACTTATTTCATTTTTTTTTAATAATTTGACAATGACAATAATTTAATAATGTTTCTTAATACAAGCTAATATGAAATTAAGGCCCCCATCGATAAAGTAATAGAAAGAGCATCGAAACACAAGGCTATCTGATTTGTATGAGGGGGCGTATGAATGAACCAATGAACGAGCATCTGAATATGATATTTCTGTCGCTTTCCCTTTGTCTTCCGTCACAATAAGTAAACCCCAGCAAAAATGAGCCAATCAATGGGCATGCTCTGGAGTGCGGGTAACTAATACCTGCACTCCAGTTAACGCACTGTGCATGTATATGTATACGATTTAACACATTTTCAACAGAAAGGTCCCCAAACTACGTAACAATAATATAAATATAAATATTTATATAAATAGCGAAGTTTAACTTATCTACAAAGTGTAATGTAATTTTGGTAATAAAATATATTTGTTTTCATGTGTCTTCATTCAATAAAAGTTGTTAGTATAATTTTCCAGTTTATATAAATAACGATGTTTAACTTATTTAAAATGTGTTAATAAATGTAATTTTGGTAATAAAATATTTGGTTTTCATGTGTTTTTATTCAATAAAATTAACAAATGAAATATAAGGCCAATTTTTTTTTATATTTTGGTTTACTGATTTTTTCCAAAAAAAGGTAGGGTCGGCGGCGGCAAAAAAAAAAAAAAAAAAAAAGTTTTCATAACTATAAATGTGGTGCATACATATACATAGTACTTACTAGAGCAATGAAATTAAATACATCGCCGATTGTCTATTCCAAAGATTGTTTAAATACACAAAAAAAATATTTTGCTCATATTGCCATTGCTTAAAAACACACATGAAATCTACACACAATGACTTTTGACAAGTGGCAAGCGAGCTTTTCAAAAGAATCTGTCATTCTTTGATGTTTACCCGCTGCTGTGTAATCTGAATCATCAAAGGTGCCGAAAATCAGCTGACTTGCACTCATTTCTTTATAGATCAGATGTTAAAAAAAAGTGTCAAGAAAAGATTACACAAAGTCATGTTCAATTTTGCCCATTGTGAAAATATTTTTATCGGATAAAAAGCAGGTCAATTTTTGACATAAAAATCTATTAAAAGTAAGTGCGGGCATTTTTTTATTTTGTTTGTTTGAAAACCTGTATTCAATCTGCTTTTACAGACTAATTTTTTTTTGTTAAATCTGAAAATACTGATCTTGTCAATTGCAGCAGATTTCTCTCGCTCTGTCCTTGAATGTAATTGCCTACGTAATTTGGCGTGTTTTTTTTTTTCTTTTTTTTTTTTACATTTTTACGCATTTCGACCTTCAATGCATTGATGAAATATGATCAAAGCCTAATTATAATTCTGTGAGAATGGCTTGACCCCATTTAACAGACATTCTTTCATAATACACCAATAAATACTTTCCCCAACTAGCAGACGACAGGCTATTCTCCAGTAAAGATAACCGGTTGCGTATCTCACTGTATAAATCGTATGTAAAATAGTCTGGCATATGGTAGGTTTAACAGTTAATTAAAATACTTACCGCGACATTTCTTTGACAAGTCGTTATTAGCAGCGTATTTCAAGACAACACAGATTTTTTTTGGGGGCAGATTTTTTTTTTTTTTTTTTTCATTTTCCCAAAATACAGAGTCGGCGGGTCAGTAAACCGAAATATCAAAAAATAATGGCCTAAAAGGAAAAAAGTTTTCCATCAACAGTTTGAAAACAGGTGTGAAAAAGTTTGTATTTGAACACGTGGCATATCGTTGTTTAACTGTGGCGAATCATTATTACTCTGTGTCGAATCGTTATGTTGCGAATTGTTAATGTGGCGAATCGTTACATTACCGTTGTAGCAGATGTCCAATTCGTGTTTAAATATTAAAACATTTTTGGTAGAATGTTGACAGGGGCGTATCGTGTTGGGGGGAGGGGGCAGGACCTGATCCCCAAGCGTCTGTGATTTTACCCTGGTTTTGCGATTCACAGTCCAACACTCTGTGACGTCTATCCAACGACCAGTTTAGAAATTTACAAACCCAGTAATTGTTGATCACGGTTGTTACAATTTTGAGAACACTTATTACATACAGACAGAATACACTTTATGCCCCTTCATTGGCTCATGATAGGGTCAAAACAGAGGGATCTTGTTATAATTTCTATAAAAATCTTAGTCTGATCTGAAGTTTATAAACGAAACCTTCAAATCTAAAACATTTTCTCAATTTTTTTACTCATAAACATATAGAGAACTCAAATTCGAAAAGCTCACCTTTGATTAAAAAAAGAAACCAAAATTGACCTTTATGGATTCTAAATGAAAACTAATATTTTTTTATTTTTATTTTGGGACTTTTTTTCGACCGGAAACTTTCATATCTCGAGAAATCTCGCGTCATTCTAGAAAGCTTCTGATTAACCAAGATGCGAAATGGCAGGTTCTCGAGTTCACAAATATAAAACAGTTTTTAGACGGTATGAAAGATCACCATAGAAGAAAACTATTCGCTATTAAAAGAAATTTGAAATTTCAGTAATAATAATCGTGATTTTTTAATAATGATTAAAAGGCGCCTGTGGAAATTATAGATTATCGCGAAAAATAATGACAATGAGTGAATGAGTTGGGTCAGAGGATGCTATTGATTTTCAAAAATTACTTTCAATTAAGTGATTAAAATACAACATGCTATATTTCTAGACATTAAATAGTGATTTGTCTTCAAAAATTAGGGGATTTGGACCAAAACTTTTTTCCCGAATCCTGTAGGGTACTTCAATGTCATGTGATACAGATATAAGAATCTTTTTATGGAGTAGAATTTCAGAGATACTATAATAATAACAGGTTTGAGATCATGTTCTTTATATGGGGAAGTCAAAGGCATGGACTGCAAAGCGGGCCTGGGTGTTGGCTTGCCTGTCTATAGACTAAATGTGTATGTTTATAAAAAAAAATCAAATAAAAAACAATACACATTAAAAAATATAGAAAATTCTATACAGTATTTATCAATGAAATTTTCAGTCAGTTCTAATTGGGTGCCACCATATTAAAGGTATCTCAATGATAATAGTTGGAGTATTCAGATAATGGAACAAACATAAGTTAAAACGGAAAAATGAACAATTTTTAAACCGACTTCCCCATTCATAGGCTTTGCCTAATTTCATATTATTAAGAGACCATGTCAGTTCTCCACAGTCTTTCGATTGCTTTCTACACCATTGTAATTCATTTGTTCAGTATTTTGTTACGAGTCTTCTGATTGGCCAGTAGCAATGAAACCAATGTTTGCACAAGGATGCTTGGTTCCTAGAAAGTAATCGGAAGACCCTGGAGAGGTTTAAAACTCGAATGTTGCATAATTAGACAGTTGTGAGTGGTCCCATTTAATGTATTTAGTAATAATATGAAATTTAATTTAGGCAAAGAATGTGAACGAAGAACCGGAAGTATGCTAAAAAATTGTTCATTTTTTCGTTTTAAAGGTGTCATTCGGTATTTCATGCAAGCTTCCGTTTTTACTTGGAACACTCGATTATTATTGATCTGAAATGTTGTGATTGTTTTGTTATCGGAATACCCGCCTATTATTATTGACTTACATTAAAATTGTGGTGCCCAACTAGAACTGACACTGAAAATTTCATTGATAGGTATAACATAGAATTCTATATATTCTTTGTTTTTTATTTGATTTCCTTTTAAATATACACATCACACAGTGTTTCTGCCAGACTAGATTTTTGGGGTCATTTGTGACCCTCTCTATAAAAATATGGGGGTCATTTGAAATTATGAAGGGTCAAATTGACCCTTACTCCGCTGACAAACATGTATTAGTCTAATGTTTACATATTGAATCACTGTGCCACAATTTTGTCTTAGTGTACCAGGGATTTTTAGCAAGAATGCATTTGTTTCCTGATAGATATTTCATTAACGGGAAGGGCTAGAGACTTCTGGCTGGTCTCATTTGGAAGCTTAATACAATCATGAAATAGTGATGTAATGTTTTTTTATTGTCTGGACAATTGTTTTCACATCGGCCCGGGAAATGAACCTCTTGCTTGTAGGCTCGTAGGCTCAAATCTGGAATTTCCGGCCTTCTCTTAACTTATAGTATATTTTTAGGGGGACTCATATTGCAAATTTTTTTTTTTTTTTACACATTTAAGATAAACACTGGATTTTTTATTAATCTAGTCGTATTTTCCCTCCCAGGTCTCATACTTCACTTGTGCCTGTGGTGTTACCCTGTTCCGTCATTAGGTCAAAAAATTAGGAAATTTTCAGTTTCTGTTCATCATCTCCCCAACAGTTGTACACATTCAACTCAAATTTGACATATAAATACATCAGATTAATAAGCAGGTCAAGTTTGAATTTGGTCATAGTTCGATGATTTTGGACAAAGTTATCCCTCTTGACTGTTGGCAAAAAATTGAAATTTTTAACCAGGTTTTCCGAAGGAAAAAACTGGTTATTAGATTGAGGTATGTCGGCGGGCGGGCGTAAACAATTTCTTCTGTGCGCAACTCCTCCTACATTTCTCAACGGATTTTGACCAAACTTTCACAGAAGCTTTGTCATCAAGTGCCCTGGCGCATATTGTCGGGGTTTTGCGATTAGATAATATTTGACCTAATTATGGCCCTTTGTTTTTTTTCCTTCCTTATATAGAATATATAGTGAACAATTTCTTCTGTGAGCAACTCCTCCTACATTTCTCAACGGATTTTGACCAAACTTTTACAGAAGCTATGCATCAAGTGCCCTGACACATATTGTCAGGGTTTTGCAATTGGTCTATATTTGACCTAATTATGGCCCTTTGTTTTTTTTCCTTATATAAAATATATAGTGAACAATTTCTTCTGAGCGCAACTCCGTCTACATTTCTCAACAGATTTTGACAAAACTTTCAGAGAAGCTTGCTCATCAAGTGCCCTGGCGCATATTGTCGGGGTTTTGTGATAGGATAATATTTGACCTAATTATGGCCCTTTGTTTTTTTTCCTTATATAGAATATATAGTGAACAATTTCTTCTGTGCTGCACTCTTCCTACATTTCTCAACGGATTTTGTTCAAACTTTCACAGAAGCTTTGTCATCAAGTGCCCTGGCACATATTGTCGGGGTTTTGTGATTGGATAATTTTTAACCTAATTATGGCCCTTTGTTTTCTTTTCCTTATACAGAATATAAATAGTGAACACTTCTTCTGTGCGCAATTCCTCCTACATTATTCATGTTTTACATTGCACATAGTTACATTGTTTGTTGCTTGTATTTGTATTTCAAATACAACATATTTATCTACAATGGTGATAATTGAAAACCTGGTTTCATGGCATTGCCATGTTTCTTGTCAGTTTGTAAGGTTGAATTTGCATGTGCAGGTATTTAACAAGAAAATACAAGTCAAGTTCGAATTTGATTTTGGTCCAATGATTTTTGACAGAGTTATCTTTCTTGAACTTAGAAAAAATAAGAAATATTCAGTTTCTACTCTAACTTTTGTAGGAATGTGTGCCTGAGGTTGACATTGAATGTGCTGTTATTTTACCAGAACATACAAGTCAAGTTCTAATTTGGTCATGATCAGATGAAAGGCTACATGTATTTGTAGAAGTTCCTGTGGGTTATGTGAATTATTGATTATTTGTAACAAATAAAGAATTGAAAACAATTATGACAGAGTGTAACATTATTACGACTTTTTCCATTACACTTACCATTTACATTTGGATTATCATAATGTCACCTGAATAAATGTGTGGGAAAATGCTTTGAATCATGATAAACATCTTATTTCAATATACATGTATCTGATATTTTAATGTCTCTGTTTCTCATGTTTTTAAGTCAGTGACAATTTTGTCAGTAACAACAATTTGACACTTGTGAATTTTCATTAAACAACTTTGAATGAAAAAAGATATTTTTGTGAATATGGCCTTATTTTGGCCCCAAAACTGCTTGAAAAAACAACAACAAAAAACCACTATTGTTATGGATGATTATATGATAATGTATGGCCATATGATATAATCTTTACAGTGATAAAGAAAACTACACTGACACTGGTTATATAGTTACCAGTAACATAACAATTAACTCATTTTCAGGTTTTTTATGTAGACTGTATTTTGTTAAACAAGTATCAATGCATCAGAGTCTAGTTATCTTGTATATAATCATTATAATGTTAAGTATTTAATTTATATTTTATTACAGTGTTGAAGGGTTACTGAAATCAGAAGCTTTAGATAAGAAAGATCGTCCATTATGGTATGATATCTGGGAAAGATTTCCACCCAAGGTTGAACCATCTTATGACCGTAAGGTGCCAACAGTTGAAGTAAAGAATATACTGTATCCCGAGGATCTAATTAGAGCGTATGTATTTTTCACACATTTTGAGTTTATCTGTTTCAAAGAAGAAAAATCAAGCTATTATGGTCACTGGGACGTCATTGTCGTGCAAAAATGTTATGTAGCCTATTAATTATTCAAACATTTTAAAAATTATCAACACGAGACTCGGAATGTTTGCTTTAATATCATGACAAGGTTGTAAGACAAGGGGCATAATTCTGAAAGCAATATTTTTTGAGTTATACCCCTTTTTCAATTTAGAATATTTTAAGAGACGGGTGTTGTGTTAACACTGCATACAGTGCTTTTATTGCATTGAAAGTCAGGCCTTGTGGGGGGAAAGTTACCAGAAAGCCTGACAAATTAGCAAGCAGGTGAGCAACAGACCAGAGATATAGTATACTGTTAGCTCAGATATGTTTGATGGATCTACTTGTGGGGATACATATTACAGCACTGGTCTCAAAAATAGCTTTTTAAAATGGACCTTTAAAAAGGACCTACTCAGTTTAACTAATGGCCTTTAAAATGGGTCATTTACCAGTGGTTTACATAATGTTTCTTGTATATAGTAACAAGAGCTGTCGGTAGGACAGCAAAGCTCGACTATTCTTAGTGCTTGATAGAAAAAAAAATGCTTGATACAGTAACCTCCTCCTGTTAACAGGTTGGGGTCATGATGGTGAACAAGTGTGCAAAGTTCAAAGCCATATGTCAATGGACTTTGAAAATATTTGAACTATTACAAAAACTTTAACGTAAATTCTAAGTCGAAAAAGGGGCATAATTCTGTCAAAATGCTTGATAGAGTTACTTCCTCCTGTCTACAGGTTAGGGTCATGATGGTGAATAAGTGTGCAAAGTTTCAAAGCCATATGTCAATGGACTTTGAAAATATTTGAACTATTACAAAAACTTTAACATAAGTGGTTACGCGGACGCTGACGCCCGGGTGACTACAATGGCTCTTCTTATTCTTATCGAATAGTCGAGCTAAAAATGACTTAAAATAATCTTCTCTGAAACTACAATGCCAAAATCAAATATACATATGCAATCTTACAAAGACAAATAAAAAAAAAAGTTAAGTCTTTTTGTGTGAACTGCATGCCTTGAGCTGAGAGTATTTTTTATTAGATCACCTGTCACAAAGTGACATGGTGAGATGGCCTTTAAAATGGGTCATTTACCAGTGGTTTACATAATGTTTCTTGTATATAGTAAAAATCTTCTCTGAAACTACAATGCCAAAATCAAATATACATATGCAATCTTACAAAGGCAAATAAAGTTAAGTCTTTTTGTGTGAACTACATGCCTTGAGCTGAGAGTATTTTTTATTAGATCACCTGTCACAAAGTGACATGGTGAGATTTTGTGATTGCTTTTCGTCCGGCGTCTGTCCGTAAACTTTTACTTAAAACAACATCTCCTCTTCATGCAAACTTCACAGGAATGTTCTTTTTATTTGGTAGTCAACTTAAAAATTGTTCAAAGAATTTAATTCCATGCAGAAAAAAAATTAAAAAATCTTCTTTTAAAAAACCAAAAGAGCTAGAGCTTAAATCTTTGGCATGAAACATCCTCTTTTAAAAAACCCAAAGAGCTAGAGTTTAGATATTTATCATGAAACTTCTTCCAGTTTTTTTTTTTTTTATATAACTACTACCCGAAAAAGGTACTGTTTCCAATGGAAAAAAGACATGAAAATTCCCAATTTTTGATGTGAAAATTCCCAAAATGACTGTTCAAAATTCCCAAAAGGCCATGAGATTTCTCTTAAATCATTTAAAATCAAACATGTTTATATAAATCACCAATCTATAGTTCTACCTAGACAGTAGAAGCTGTTACATGTCTTTATTCATTATGACTAATCAGTTAATCTTATTTGTAGCTGAAAAGATGCTTAATAAAAATTCCCAATTTGAGTCAAAATAACGCATTTTTCCCAATCAGTCTGGTATCGGCACCATTTCCAAAGGAGAGAAAAAAACACTGTCTTCTAATGGGTGTCGACCAAGTTTGTTCAAATAAAAGCCCCTGGTTTAAAATTGGCCTTCGCCCAGGGGCCTATATACAGGTGAACGATTTCAGGGTCATCATGGCCCTCTTGCATAAAATGTTGTTGTTATTTTTTTCTTTTTCTTTTTGGTTTGATGTTATGTTGGGCCAACACAGTATAGGTTTTATGGCAACTTTCTAGTTTTACTAGTGAAGGAAGAAACTGAGACACAAATGGGCACCTGAGTAGAACCACCAACGTTATGTAAGCTAGTTGGATATCTTCCTCAGATCAAAAGATCAAAAAGCCTGGGAGGGATTCGAACCGATAACTGTGAGTGGCAAGTGTGTGCAGAACTTTTTCTATTTGGCATGTAGCAATTCCCAGCAGATGTTAACACATATTTAATAAAGTGTGCAGCAGTAAAAAAAATGCCACACCTGATATGGCCTTATTGCTTACTTCTGTATTTAAGATATGAGACATTTTCTGTATCACAGGTGAGCGAAATAGGGCCATCATTGGATTCATTGCTCTTCATTTGGCAGTGAAGATAACTGTTACAAATGATATTTAGGGCTACAAAAGTTAGCATTTGTATTAGATGGGTTAACATTTTGGAGGATTCAATGTGGAAGAAATGCAAAAAGAAAAAAAAATCATTGTTGTTTTTATGTCATAGTTAAATTTTCTTTATTTGCAGTAAATATTTTGACGAGTTTGTTGATAGAGATGTATTCAATATTAGAAAAGGAAAGGGCCAAATACATTCAAAGGCACAAAAGTGAGTTTTAATTTTGTTGCCAGTAGGGTAAGCTCAACAGATTATCTACATGCGAGTTTTAAACTTTAATGTACAGAGGCAAACAAAAATCAAAGTAAACATATAATTAATTATTAATCTGCCAGAATTGTTAATTATATTTTGACATAAAATGGAGTCATGTATTTTTCCCTGAATGGAAGTAATATGTAGTAGCAGTATATAATTTTGCACAGGCTACAGAGCTTTAAGGTCTGATTAAGGGCAGAAATTTGGCCTCATTCTTCTCTCTGTAAGTATGAATTTTCCCCAAATTTTTGAGAGGGAAAAAATCCCCTGTACCAGTTTAGTAAAATTCTTCAAAAAAATGAAAAAATAAACACTGGGTTAAACTTTAACAAGTAGTTTGACATTAAGACAGGTAATTTGGTCTAGTAAAGTCTGTATGGAGCTGATTTGACTGGTGTTATAGAAAATTCCTTCTTTTACAAATTCGGCACCTTCAAATTGTAAAATTTTCAGGTAATTTGATTTAATTCACATTTAGAGATGTATTTTGTTTTAGACATCTGTGTCATTGGTTGATTAAGTCAATGTTGCCTTTTTATCTAGTTTTGAATCTTTCGTTTTTGAATTTTTTGTTTTCCAGTGTTTGATTCATTTGATTGTGGCAAACATCCATAATTCATTCACTCATAAAATATTAACAATTGATTGCAGGCGTTCGGCAAATTTGTCTTGCCAATTATGGTCAAATTATCATAAAGTAATATCCTTTTGATTAATAAGAACAAAATTACTATCCAGCACCCGTTTATTGTTTAATATATACAGGTAACAGGTGCTGGGTAGTAATTTTGTTTTTGTTGAGCATAGGAAGATTATTTTACGACAATTTGACCATTTTTGGCAAGACATGGCAAATATCCTTATTATTACAGAAAAAAGGTTTTTTCATGTGTAATATATTTTCGGGATACAAATCATTTAGAAAAACTTAAGAAAATAATAGGAATCTGATGACATTTATTTCTTGCTACCCAGTTTTGAAAATGAGAGAATTTACAGCTGACATAATTTGTTAGTAAAAGACAAAAATTGTTTAAAAACTGAGTCGTTAGAAAATCTGTTATAAATTATTCCTATCCAACTGGAAAGCATGACTTTATTTTCCCATTCATTTCCGACATTTTAAGAGACTTAAAACAATGTGGACATTCGTAATTGATGCTCAAACATTGTAAATAACCCTGTAATAACCCAAAAGCCCTCAGGCCAAGGTATATATGTACAATTAATTCTTTGATTTTTTCCCCCAAATTTTCTAATTTCTCAGGCTATATTATCCCCTTCAGAAAGCCACATTTGCGATAAAAAAAAAAAAAAAAAAAATCACTGCAAATTCTTCCATTTTTCACGAGCTAATTTGTTTGGTAGCAACCATTGTTTCCAAAAATATCCTTGTTAATAATGAAGTTACAAGAGAAATGATATATTTTTCAGGTTTGTAGAGTGTTATTTGGAATTACAAAAACCAGGAATGTCACCCGATGAGATAATGGATGCTGTACAGTTGCATCTAAATGATAATGGTGGTAAATATATCAGAAAGGAGAAAAAGGTTGGGCTTTTAATATGTCTCATACTTTTAAATACATTAGTAATTATATATATTTTTGCTATCAAGTTGCTCACCTCCAGATATATGTTAAAAAAATGAAATTTTGAGTGATCTGATTTTTAAGTTAGTTTCTTTTTCTGCTTTATTTTTTTCTTTCAAAGAATACTTGAAGTTATTAGTCTTATCTGAACACTGTAGGTAACAAATTAATTATAATTGATTGATTATGTTTAGTCAGAATTCATTTTTAGCATCTGATCATCACTTTGGTTGTGTTTTTTTTTCATGATATATTTTACATTAAATATAGAGTCAAATTTTGTACATTGTTAGACTAATAACTTCAAGCATTTTATTTAAAATGTCTTTTATTTTTTATAACTTTTCTATATCACTTGAGCCAGTAATAAATACGTTTGAAAAATCGAAGGTTGCAGACCTGATGTTCTCCGTATTGATACATAAGCATGCAGGTGAAATATGTGAAATGATGAAAACAGTATGACTACTAGATGTGATATACAAAAAGTGTATATCTTTAGATAATTCAAAGTTTATCAAATCAAAGTCTTATATCAGTTGTTAAGAATATTTCTAAAAAGTCATGGTAATCAGAAGGCTTGCATCTTTAACTATTGTTCCTGTACAGTAAAGGCGACATGGACAGTATGTTATTTGCTGTTTATGTAGAAAGTTAGCAGGTATATTATCATGACAGAGAAGACTGGTATCTGTGCCCAGATAGTCATGATACTTTGACCTTTGTCATACACAAATATCTCACATCAATGTTTAGATAAGACAGTTTTATAATATTGGAGGAAATGGGTATATGTTTGCTTTATTTAGATATTCCTAATAAACGCCCCGCCCCTAATAAAAGCCCCCCGGGCTTTTTGATATGGAACAAAAATCTGCTCATCAGTGGTGAACTCTTTAATAAATCCTTAATTTTATTCAAATCCTTCACAATCCATTTTATTTCATAGTAAATACAAAAATGTATCACATTAACTTTAAAATCAACACATTTTAATGTTATTACCAACACTTGTTTACACTAAGTGTATTTTAAATGATGTTTGGATTTAGGAAAAAACGTGTTGTAATAATAGCCCCCTTTTGGAAAATGTTTAGCCCCCGGGGGCGTTTAATAGGAATTTTACAATACTTTGGTATAAACAGACAATGTTGATATGTTGATGAGCTACACTGATGCTAGCTTACAGAAGGTCAGTGGTTCTAAAGGGACACTTTGGCTGTTATTTCAACAATAAAGCCGAAAGTTGCCATATAACCTTTACATGTCAGTGTGAATGAAATCAAACAAAACAGTAAACAAACTGATGTGAGTTTAAATCAATTTAGGGTTGTTTACTGTATATATGTATATTATATACATATCCTCAAGGAGACTATGAGCTTTTAATAAGATAATACTTGTGTGCTCTTAGAAGTATCTTTCTTACCCTATAGCTTGAAGGTATTGTATCACAAGAAGTTTTATTTCAGCAACATTCATTTATATTTCTTTTTCTGTTTCAATTTCAGACATTTGTTGAACCAAAACCTCTGTTTGATGACATTCAAACTAGCAGTCAGAAGGAGGTACATACAATTAAACAAGATTGGTATTGATAGGACTTACATTAATACAGATAGAAGCTTTATTTTGATTGGCTTAAGACTCTTCATTGTGAAAGGACAGACAGATTACTCTGGATCACCTGTGTCAGTCTTGCTATTTCAGACAATCACTGAAATGTTATATTGCTCTTCTTCAAAAAGTCTGGGAATATGTAGGTGTTATCAGTATTAGTGATGAACAAAAATTATTTATTTTCCCATTTGCTTTTGTTTAAATAACTTTGGAAGAAAACGACAGTTACAATTTGAAAATTGGATTATGCTACAAGAGGAATTTGAATTTTAAAATATTTTTCATGTGATGAGGGAATTTAAAGGGAGGGATTTTTTGTCAAATTAAAAATTAAAAAAACCCGTTATGGAAAAATCTAAAAAGTTTAATTTTTAAGAAAGCTTTTTTGAAATTTTTAAATTTTCCCTTTGTTAACGGGTTTTCCAATTTTTTAAAACATATATGTTTATATAGTATGAAAATTTAATTGTAAATTTCACAAGAATTTATTTGCTTGTAAAAATTTTTTCACTTTTAAATTGTGGGAGGGAAAAAAGGCCCGGGTCCCCCAGCCCGGGACCAAATTTTTCAAATTTTAAAAAGAAATATTTGGGTTTTCACAAAATTCCCACTTAAAACATTACTCCCTCTTTTATTTAGAAAATTATTTTTTGTGTTTTTGTTTTGTTTTTTAAGTATTAGTTTTGATTCTTATGAAAAAAAAAGGGAAAACTAGAAGGGAATTTTTATTTATTTCAGTATTTAACTAGTCCTTTTTTATACATGAAATTTTCCCATAAAAGAATATTTGGGGAAAATCATTCCCCCAAAAGGGGGCTTTACAAATTTTTTTGGGAATCACCATCTTGCTTTAATTTTTAAAACAAGTAAGTTTTAATTTTGCTCATAAAGTATTTGTTTTTCCAAAAGTTTCATATCATAACCATTTATTGCTTTATAACAAAATTATGCCCCTTATTACTTTGAAATATTATGCCCCTTGTTACTTTGAAAATATTGTGAGCTATTGTGATCCCCCTCAGTCTTTTGTGGTGCTTTGTCAACAATTTCTTTAAACAACATCTCTGAAACCAATGACTGCACATTAATCGAACTTTACAGGAATGATCCTGGGGTGGTCCTCTTTCAAATTTGTTCAAATGGTTCCGGTCTGTTGCATAAGTAGGTGACAAAAAATTCAAATTTAAAACAATCTTCTCTAATAACTTTGTCCAGAGATTTGATATTTGGTATATGATATCATCTTTAAGGCTTCAAGTGTCAAAAATTGACCCCAACTGGGGGGGGGGGGGGGGGGGGTCATAGGTTTTCCATATATAAATGTATGTAAAAACTTAAAAGTCTTTGAAATGACAAAGGCTAGATGTTATGTGGGGTATACATATAGTAAAAACTTAATAAATCTTTTCTAAAATTACAAGGGTTAGAGGTTAGATATTTAGCATGACACCTGGGATCAAACTCCTTCCCCGGGGTCATAAATTTTCATTGTGTACAAATAGTAAAGTCTTGTGAGAAAATTATCCTCTGAAGCATCAAATGCTAGAGCTTAGATATTTAGCATGAAATATGGTAAACCATGTGCAAAGTTTCAGATATGAATTGAACTTTGATATGAGCTGACCTTGATTTTGTGATTTTGACCTACTTGCTTGTCCTTTGATGTACAGCCATGTATATACATTCGTAGTAAAAAAAATATATGATGACCAACACCGTTAAAGTGCTTGATATAAACACTTGCTTTTGCTTCTATTACACAAATAACAGCATGTCCTCGATGAGCGCTTAGGGTGCCAGTGTTCCCTTGGTAAACTTACCTAATCGAAGTGTGCCAAGATGTGAATGTGTGTTATGAATGATGCCAGTCTCATTTACGCATCCTTATCTAACACTAAAATTACTTTCTTTAAAAAACATCTCCACCATCAATGTCTGTCTATAAAAGGATTGACAAAAAAGTTACTGGTTACAGCGCAGACGGTGTTGGATTCTAGTGCAACGCACTGTGGTTAACATAGGTTGCTAGTGGTTGCTGTAACTTGCATTTATTGGCTTGTCATAAGTACTTAAAGATGCGAGGTATTGTGATATTGTAGGCAGATGGCGGAATTTTATTTTCTTTCATAATAAAAAGTTTGTAGAAATTCACAAAATATTCAACTAAATTATATGGTACAGTCAAGTTTCATGATGGTATTGTGATAATGTGTGCACACATCTACAGGATCACATTGACAAACACATTTGTTGACTACAGTAATGAGTACTCGTACCTTAGCAAGATACTATATAGTAGAGTATATTGTGTCAAAGTTCAAATAAGTTACTAAATGGCCAGGGGTGTGAAAATTGTTGTAAATTTTCCAAATATTAAAAACGCTAAAAATATCTATTGATTGAGCTAAATTCAAACCTGCAACCCCCAGTTCCACAATGAAACAGGCTTGACTTGGTCAAACAAAAAAATTTAAATTTTAAATTTTCATTGCCCTTTTAACACCTATCATTAATGCAGATTTAAAATTTCCCGGCTATTAGGGTTTAGTTATAGGGTTTAAGTCACGTGTGATATTTTTTTTCTTATTTCAAATTTCATTTTCAAAATTTTTTTAATTTTTTATTGAATCTTTTGTCAAAAATGAAAGGTGATTTTTTAACGAAAAATAATTATTAAATCCAAAAGAAATTATAAAAAGTTTTCAGTATTTTAAAAAAATCTTTTATAGCGACAAAAATACTTTAAAATTTTATACTTTAAAAATTTCCCTTTTTAAAAAAGCAGTCATTCAAAAAAATTTTTTGCTGTTTAATTTGGGTACTTGCATTTTCCCATTTTTTATAAGACCTTTTAGTTTGTGTATCTAATGTCTATTTATACATGACATAGCACGTGACAGTTATTAAACATGTCCTCGCTGAAGAGAGTATAATCATAAATTACAAATCTAAAGTCACAGCCAAAATACATACATGCATTAACCTACTTTCCGTTTATAAAGATTGTATTGTAAACTTGCGAGATTAAGGCTTTTAATAGCTATATTTCGCTTTTTGAGCTTAGAGTGTCCCTCAACCCTTTGGTATATGGCTAAAAAGAATGATGTATTTATATGCATCTAAAGATATGTAATAAGATATTATTAAACTAAATGGGCGCACTCTCAAAAGTAAAAAAGGAGGAAAAAGTAAAAAAAAAAAACATCAACAACAAATTTGATAGATCGGAAAAGTTTAACTCTCGGTAGTATGATTAGGTATAATATTATGTGCTGTAGTCATAATGTCATTGTATCGAGCCCCCAGGATCGAGCAGTTATAATTTTCTTGAAATATTTAGAGGCATTGTCATCGCCTTTGAAACACAAGCAACTTAATTACTACTGTATAGGTTTGAATCCCGCCAGTGGGTATAGATTACTGGTTGGTTGGTGGTTCTAATCAGAACTTTCTGGAATTCATCCACCAGTGAACCTGGAAAGTCACCATATCACCATGAATGTGTCGGTGTGAGTTAACAAAAACAACAACAAAAAATAATGATAAGCTATACCAATCTTAATCATCATGCAATATATATAAATATTTTTCTGTCCGCATCTACACGAATACACAGCAACAGTACATATTTCAAATGTATCAAAAAGTTTCTTTATACATGTACAATATATGTACTTGCATATATGTTAGAAAGATTTCACCACACCTTGAGAAAAATGAAACCATCATTATATGAATGTGGCATGTATGAAATACATTTTGAATATTTAACGTTGCTCTGCGTTGATATATCCTGTTTACAGTAATTCAGAAATTACTTATCATAACTTTTTACGGAAGCATTATTAATACATTAACACTTGATATAGGAGATATATTAATTTATTTCGTCACAGATAGAAAAGTTCACGTAAACAATTTAATTGTTAATACGAACTTAATAAATATAATAAGTATATCTTGTAAGGTATATTTTCTGTCTTAAGATTGTAAAATTAATTTTGATAATGTGATAAAATTGATTACAGAATACCTACAATGAAAGAAAGTCATCGGTATATTTTTGAAAATTTTACATCACAATATTAGCACCAAATGAGGTCGTGTCTTTTGCACTAAAACGAAACCCTGTCCATTGCATGTCTTTTAAACCGAAACGAGGTATTTTCATTCAACCATATCAAATTTAAAGGTCACTTTTTCAGAAAATTTTCCCTTTTCGTATCTTTTTTTCGCACTGCCCGGAGGTTGAATTTTAATATTTCCTGGGGTTTTAGAACCCCCCCTTGCTACAGATGTAATGACAAAATATCCCGGAAAACCCCCGGGTGAAATTTAAACAAACCCCTTGCCTATATACTTGCACATATTATTTCCGAATATAATAATGTAATGTAATGTAATGCCGTACGATGCACTTGCTGATCATTTGTGTAAAAAGAATGTTAGAACTGGAGTAGAAACTGTATATGCAATATATCATTACTATTTGAAAGAATTGTACATGACCACTTGAAAATTATGTTTTTTATTTTGGTGTAGCATGTTTGAAAAGTTAACATAAAAACGACTTTGATGTAGTATATTTATATGGTAATCAGTTTGGTGAAAGATATTCAAATGGTTATTAATTCATTTAAGTATTACAATGTAATTAGATTGGTTTAGTATGTTTATAGCATACTTTTGATTTGAATAATATGTTTATACTTGATAGTAAACATTTTGTTTAACATTTTTATATGGCTGTTAGTTCAGTTTAGTGTGTTTATATGGTAACTAGTTTGATAATTTATATTAATATGACAAATATGATTACGTATGGCTATAGTACAAATTTGGTTAAGTATGCTTTTACTAAAATTTTGGTCTAGTATACTTATAGTATGCTACAAAGTGTTTTAACCGAGGGTATCAACGTTACATTTAGTGGAAAGCAAATGAATGACACATGAGTTGTTTATCGGGCCTTCCATTGACGTTTTCAATGGCCGGATGATACGTTATCCGAACCATTCTGGTGAATAGTTTCCTACACTATAGTTCCAATTATCTTAATTTTACTATTTACTCGGTATCAGTTGTATGGAAAGTTTGTATTTTGTATAACATGTACAATGTGAACGCGTCAGTCGTTTATATTAATCAAGTTATTTGGACGATGTTCAAGTACATTTTGTGATACTTGATTCGTCATCTTACGTTTTTCATTTTTTTCCTCTAACTGAGATTTCATATCATATTCATATCACACCCATAGGCTCGTTTTCATTTTTGACATTCCAAAAGCTATATCATTTCCATATTGTAAAAGAAGTAACAAAGTACAGTCAAAATGTCAAAAAATGATGGTGTGAAATAATTAGAGAGGTCATTAATTACATGGTTGAGAACAATACCAATTCTATTGGACTCGTACACAGCTGTAAAACCTGTATCGGACTCGGCTAGCAACTCGTTCAATATAATTTTGACAGTATCTGTACTCGTCCAATATAATTCAGCACTGTTCTCTACAATGCATGATAACCTCATAATGTTTACCAGTTTCACGTGCCCATAATTAAATATAATTATTATACTATGAGGTAATTGTTGATTACAATACTGAGTTCTATATTGGACGAGTACACAGCTGGCAAACCTATATTGAACAAGGCGCTTTATTGACTCCTTTACAGATTGATAAGTGATTTTGATAGCTGCAAACGCTGTAAGATGAAATGTTATATTTTATAAGGTGTAAAATATGCGTGCGCACATGTGTGCGTTTGTGTGTATAAATATTCCATTTTTTAAAGCAATACAATAACGACGTTATTATGGTGTACTTTATATAAATTACGACCATTGCGATCTAATTTTACTACATTAGAAATTATAAAACCTCGGTCACACGCAGTTAGGTTTACCGGTATAAGACATGACGATGAACATCTTTACGTGCTTCGACTATGATATTGTCAACTAGATGTCGCTGCGATAAATGTTTAAAAACATTTTGTTGTAAACACTGTCTAATATAAATTATTGTATTACAGATAGCCGTTGATCTAGGAAGTAAATTTAAGTTGATCGATAAGTTGGAAAGTGATAAATAACTTGAACCAGTGAAATTTTGTGTTGAAGGAGAAAATAAACTTCACTTTAATTTCACCTCTGATAACTTTATCAACCTATATGGCGTTGTTGCGTGGAAGCACTCGCCGAGGAGTAGCGAATGTCACAGACGGCCAACAAAAAACGAATATGGAGGAAACTATAGATGATTTCCAACGTGAAACTATGAAATCATTGTGGCATGCATTTGATATGTTAGATATTTCAAATACAGGGACTGTACATGTCTCCCAGCTTAAGGTGAGTCTACCTTTTGTTTACACACATATATACTAGTACAATGTATGCCCATATTTTAAAATATTTATTTTTCCAAAGCGTTTAATTGAAGTTTAGAAAGAAGAAGGCATACTGGCTCGAACTATAGCAGACTTAATGTTTTTTAACAGGTATGAGTCTTATTCAGTTACTATATAATCATTTATTAAGTCTGATGTTTCTGTATCACTAATGCAAAAATAGAGCTTTAAAAGTCTATCACTTGAATTGTGGTTTTTAAAACAGCATTGTTATCAAAGCTGTGTCTGATGAAAAGGTTCTTGTTTATTTATTTAATACTTCCGCATAGCTTTACAGCCGAAACCATAGTAACAATGCGACGTTGTCAAAATATTCTTTGATATAAGTTTGTCACGGAAACATTTCGTTATCAATAAACGGGAAGTTATGCTTTAGTCAACATTGGCAGTGTATAAGTGGGTTCCTCGCCTAACCTATAGTAAATCCTTTCGGAACAAGTTATTATACATTTATACATATGAGCCGCGTCATGACAAAACCAACATAGTGCGTTTGCGACCAGCATGGATCCAGACCAGCCTGTGCATCCGCGCAGTCTGATCAGGATCCATGCTGTTCGCTGTCAGTTCCTCCACTTGTAATAGAGTTGGTAAGCGAACCCACTATGTTGGTTTTGTCGTGACGCGGCTTATATAGATGTTTCGAGTACAATGTTTTCATGTCTGTCAATTTCTTATGTTCAATCCTTGAATATATTAAATTAAAAAACCGTCAGATTGGAGATGACAGCTATAAATTCAGTCTGATAAGATAATATCATATGCATTCATTATGTGCAGGTCAATATATAAACTATATACAGGACTGCATATGAATTCCTTTGTCATTGTTTTTTTTTCTATCTACCTGATAACAGAAACACCACATTTGCAGTTATCTTATCAAATGTGGTCAATAGAGCAATCAATTTATTAATCATCTTGATTTTATACAAACAGGATGATAACACTTATACTCTTTATAACAAACTGATTAAACTGTAGTGTATGTACTTATAGTATAAACTTAAACGAGGATGTCCGCACGCGTGCTATACCAAAATATATCCAACACCAGTCCCCTTATACGTCATGCTGTGGCCAGAAAAACAAACAAATTATCAATCATTATAGATACTAAGTTCATACTGCAAGATACAGTACAACCGCTGCAGGGCGACCCTCGATTGAACAAAAACCTCTTCCCATTTCTTCCATAAGTAAGACTTTTACAATAGATTTAATTCTCTACAGCAACACCCTTCATCTTTGTCTCTCAAAGAACAGTGCAGAAGTTGCACTGTATTTACACTAGTTGTTAGGTTGAGGCTAGTATCTTGTGTTCTGTCTAGTAACTTCACTAGCATAAGCAATATTTGATCAGTCACGGGCTTTTGTTTTTTTTTAATGAAGATATACGCCTTATCTAATAATCCTTTGTTCAGTCGATTCTTTTTCCTTTTCATAGTGATTCTGGTTGTCAATCCATCCGACAGAATCATTGTTAAAAGTCACACAAAAATGGGCAAACCTTTTATTTTAATCATAGGTGAAATGAAATATAAACTATGTTATAAGTATTATGAATTCTTTTTTAGGTAATTACTTCATCAATTGGTTTGAAGATGGGCTTTGACAAAGCAGAGGATATATTAAACAAAGACGGTGTAACAAGCATGGATTTTAACACCTATTTTGACATTGTTAAAACGGAGCTTATTGCCAAACAAGAGTGTCCAGATACCACAGATGAAGCTGTACTCGGTGCTCGCATCAATGCCATTGTGAAGACATGTTGGACGTTCTGTAACTTCGAGAGAAAACATCATTGTAAATCATGCACCTCGGAACACTGTGTGCTTCTCTGGCGCCTATATAATTTCCTGTCAGAGACAGACAGCGACGGAGAACCAGCCATTCCAGTCAACCTTGACCCCGAGGAGGCCGCTCTTCTTCTGAGAGAATTTATAGACATCACTGGACAGCGGAGTAAAGAAAGTGAAATCAAACAGTTTCTTATAGATCATCATGACATTCCGTTAACATTCGCTGAATTTCTAAACGTGTTTGAGAAAGACTATGTGTCGGGTTTATCTAATAAAAATATAACACAAGGATTGAATCATCTATATGATACATATATCCTCAATATTCTTAAGAAAGGTTTGTACAAGTATTATCTCTTATTTTGCTGTAATCACTTAACAAAATAGCATTTCCTATAACGCAGTGTTTTATTGTGCAATGGTGATCATAAGTTTACTCGAAGGGGGTTCAATTATATTTTCTTTGCAAACGGTTTCAAAGTATATGTTTTGTCCTATAAAGCTTTTCTGTTCCGACTAATTTAGATTTATTATGTTAAAGTTTTACAACAATTTGAGTGTTCCGAATTAAAACGAAGATACCCAGATAAAGTTGATATTAACTTCCTTCTAAAGCGCAGTTTTAATGTTTGCATACTATATGTTTTTTTGTGTGTGTTTGCACAACAAATTCTGTAAACATTTGAGTTGTGGTATAAAGATTTACAATCATTACAGATAAGATTAAGAAGAGGGGTTTTAAAGTGAAGACCTGGAAGGAACGCTGGTTGGTCCTTACTCCGTCACAACTTAAGTATTTTATAGGTCCAGACGAGAAAGTTCTTAAAGGGGCAATACATTTTGACAGCGAATGTTCAGTAGAGGTAAATCAAGTTTTAGCTAATATATCCAAAGTTGGCAATATACAAGCATACCTGTATATATAACACAGCGAACAACGCACGAAATATTCGTACTTGAAGGCTAAAATGAAGGTCAAACAAACTATTTTATTAACAAAAATAGTTTCAATAATAATTTAAAACTATTGTAAATAAATGCTTTCTTATAGCATGTAGAAAATATATTTTGGCATGATCGAATATTGACAGTATATTTTGAAACATTGACACATAATTCTGCACATATTTGTGTTTTTTTTACTTAGACATCAAGGTTAATTTGCAACATCCATCATATAAATCTACCATACTTCTTCAAAAACATCGGATATAAAAGATATAGTATTTGTTTAAAGAGTAAAATGTAATCTTTTAAGTGTACTTAAATAATTATACATGTATCAAACCAAGATTTTTGCCTTTATCTTTCGTCATTGAATTGAATCAAACTGCGTGTTTAACTGGAAAATAATGTATTCTTATAACGTTTTTTTCCAAATAAATGTATGGTTTTTTTATAGCAAAATATAAAAAATGAGAAAACACAAAGATACGACGAACTTTGAGTTGATGTATCTTTGTGTTTTCGCATTTCCGGTTTTTGTTGCGAAAAAGTTTAAATACTACATGGCATAAATCAGCCACCATAAATACCACTGTTGTCGACGCATTTAAATGTTGTCAGGACGTTGTGAGTACCCCATAAGTAGCAAGAGATAACTTTTTTAATATTTAATTATTTTCAATTGGAAAAAGTGTAGAACTATTTCTAGTCAATAATACATACAATGGAATATTTTAGGTTGCACGGAAAGTGTAATCGCGTGTTTGAACAGTAATAGCCTATATTGACGCGGTTTCACTTTACGACAAAAAAAACAAAACACAAAACATCTGGAAACATTTGCATGGGCTCCTGGACTAATACACTTTATCCCATTAAAAAGAATGGAATATTAAAAAGTATATTGCCACTGCCTTTTGTTGGTTTTCTGTCACTAGCATATCAAAATGGTCATGTGATATAGGCACTGTGTCGTACATACCAAACATTTACAAAAACTATAATACACTGATTGGTTCCTATTATGAATCTTGATTATTTTCAAATTATTGTCATAATCAATTAACTATTACTCTGTAATTGAAAGAGACAAATGTTTTTAGAATTCTGATTATTTATTTCTCCACCTTGACATAATCCGATTCATTTTCATCAGATTTGTTATTAATGACTTTTAATAGAACTAAAATCTAAAGACATGAGTCACCTCTCTTTCAACAAAAAGTAACAGTGTCGGTTTTTTTATTACTATAAACTAAAAAAAACAAATTTATTATTTTTAATTTTAGGTTTCCCCCCACCGTTTCCAAACTCATAAACCAAAAACGTTTGTGATCAAAAACAACCCCCAAAGAAACCCAAATTGAAAAAGATGGGACATATTTTTAAAATTTTTAAAAATGAAGGGTCAAGGGGGAAAGGTCAAAACATTAATTGGGGTTTAAACAGTTAAAGTTTTTTTTGTTCATACAAAAAATTTATTTTTTTTAAGGGGCTCCAATTTTTTTGAATTTGAAATTTTTGTTTTTTAAAAAAATACTTTTTTAAAGACCTGTAAAAATCAGTAAATTTTCCTTAATTTTAGTATTTAACAGGGTCCTTTTAAATCGTGTTGGAAAAGATCCAAATATCCAAAAAGATGCTGCACGTGAACGCTGTAAGGCGCGTGCAGAGAAGCGCCGACATTTAGCAGACGAAGAGAGAAAACGAAGAGAAGAGGCAGAACTACTGAAAAATAGAGAAAATGAATTAGACGAAGAGAAAAAGGTATGCGTCATATATTTGATAATAATTGTAAACAATATGCATGCAGGAAAATAAGAAACAGATGTTAAATAGCCATATCTGCTTACAAAGAACGAAACATCAAAACGTTACATTACACTACATTAATACAATTTCAGTGCTTGTATTGGCATATACTTGAAAAAATAAGACAATAAAAACTGTGACATTTCAAAAAGTGGAAAGAACGCTAGAGTAGCAACAATCTAGAATAGGCCGTCTCCCATCTTTTTTTTTATTTTTGCCAAATTCTTTTAACAAATTTGTCTGTTATGCTAAAACGGAATTTTTGTTGTTGAGGATTTTTCTTTCATGGTATATTTTGAAAACGTAAAATGTGTAGTACTTTTTTCATACTAGCCGAAACGCTCTAAAAGCAATAGGACAAGCGAAATCTTTCCTGGTTTAAAACTTCTAATTATCTTTAATTTTGTAAAAAGAGGCCCGGTTTTAAGAGGAATTTGTGCGATCAAGGCCCCTTAATGAATTTGGAAGGAACGAAGGGGTAAATAATTAACATTTTTAAAAATGTGTTGTTTTTTTCATAAACAATAAATATTTTTTAATATTTTCTACTATAGCAATAACTATAAATGAAAAGTAATTCTCAGTAAACGCATGGAAACTATTTCTTTTATACTATTTATTGCAGTTATATTCTCATTGACGTGGAAGTTTTCAAATATTTTATTTAGCATCATTAATTTATATAATAATTCAAATCTTCAGAGACGAGAGTCGGCGGAGTCAAAATGGCAGGAGGAACAAGCATACGAGAGTCCGGGGCCCAAAAAAACTCCGGGGAAAATAAGGAGAAAAGCGAGAGCCCGGAGAGGTTTCTTTCTTTAAAGAAAAACAAGGCAAAAAAAAGAGGAAATTGTCAGAAATTTTAAACAAACAGTTTTAAAATAAGGAAATTTTTTGTTTTTCACGTAAAATTTGATTTTTAAAATGTATACTTCAAAAAAAAAATAAACAGATTTCCCCCTTTTCCCCTTTGGAAAAAAACAAACAATTGAAACTAAACTAATTTATAAATTTCCCCAAAAAAGGGGATTTAAGGGAAAGACGTTTTCTCCGTCCTCCGTATGTCCCGTCTTTCTGTCCGGGTTTTCATTCATTTTTTAAGAGCCCTTTATCTTTTGTTTTAAAAGAAGGGAAAACCCTATTAAAACCCTCAAATTTTAATTTTTACGGGGTTATGTAAGAAATTTAAGGCTCTTAAATTAAATAAATACTAAATAAAAAGTCTGTAAACCCAAACTATTTATACCATCGACAGTTAATTTTTGTCTGCAGGATAACTTTTGAATTATTTGAGAAAATATGTTAATTGACATGCAATTATGTTATATCAAAACACGGGTTATGTTTTATTTCCTCTGAAATCAACTTAATGCTGATAGAGTTATGTCTCTTTATATGCAACCTTTTTGTGAACGGTTTTCGCAGGATAACGTTTGCAGGATTTTAATGGTTTGCGTTATTTTGATTTGTCAATATCTCCACTATCAACTCTTAACTGTTTTTTTAAGTTGTCATCGGGATTGTATTGCCACTCTTGTTTGTTAAAAAAATAGAAAAAAATATGATGAAATTTATGCCGTATATTTAATATATTTAGCCCAAACTTGCACGTTTGGAGAGAAAGAGTATGCTTCGTTTCATTTTACAAGATTTCATCTACTATTGACTTGGAGAGTACTAAATATGACAACAACTTTATAAAGGATATGATTTTTTGTATTGGATAAAATGTTATTGTTATTCATTTGAGAAATCACGGAAACGATAGCTAATTTTTCTTTCGCGACAATAGACTTATTCATACTTAAGTTGTTGCATCAGAATCTAATGCCATCAAGTAATAAGTACTTATCTATACTGAGAATAGTTGAGTTTTTCCCAGTTATTCCGTAGGTACATACAAACTTTTACAGATACAGCATCGAAAATAAGCGCAATAAGTTGACTAATCTATTGTGACGGGTAGTAGTGCTGCAAATTCATAGGGTAAAATGACACCGAAGTGGTCTATCTCAGCCAACAGCAAGTTTTATATACCAAATTGTTTGTCTGGGTCTCTAGTTTCCGGAATGAATATTCATTTGGTTCAAGTCCGATGCGTAGCTTAAAAATCCAAAATGGCGTCAAAGATGGCCGCCAAATCCCTAAATATTCTAGAATATTAATATTTGCTCATATGTGTTTCCGCTTTTGTATTTCAAGTGAAATATTTGCACGGAAGATATCATTTAAAGCGTTTTATACGAAGAGATTTAATTTTATTGGAGAAAACAGATTTCTTTTTGCTTTTTTATACGTAAATAAGCAAAATAATGCTAAACATATGGGTTTTTGCTATGGTACTCTTGTCTTAGCTTAAACAGAGAAATATCTATTAATTATTTTGTTATTCCACTATTGTTATATATTCATGAGAGTAAATGCTTTAATGCATTCATATCATATCTTAAGAAATCTTTCTTTGTAATTATGCAGTAAGACATATAAAATGAGATGCGGTACATTAAAATAGTTTTTCAATGTAAGGTTGTAACTGGTACTAATTTGTTCTATCAATTATTTCCCCAAATTTTGTGTTTTCTGTCAAATTACAGCTTCTTTAGTGCAGTCCATGTAACTGACTAACATAATAAACCAGGAATATGATAATTTGCTTCTGGTTATTTAATGAATTATTGATCAAATCGTACCCCACCCACTAATGAATAAAAATCTAGAGAAACTCTGACCCCTCAATTATACTGATTATATGGAATGACAATATTTACGTAAGTTAATAAACACAACGTGATTTTCAAAGTGTGATACTATTACAGGTATCCTGCCAGATCTAAAAATATGTTCAAAAATGTGTTACCAATTTAATAAGCATGATTTTATTTGTAAGTTCACCTTAGGATTTGAAAAGTACAATGTATGCAAAACAACCTCTGTTCATTTATTTATATGTTACACACCTTTTTATGTCAAATGAAATGTAATTTATTTTTTAAAGTTTCTTAAATTGACAAAACACTCATTTAAAAAGTTTGATATTTTGATCATTCGGTTTCATGAAACATGCATAGTAGTCGGATAAAACATAATGTTTATATGAAAATCATTCAGCTTGGCATTATAATTGTGTTTGTGTTATTTAAATTCCTTCTAATTGACCTTTTTAGATTTGTGTGGTTTCTTTTAAATAGTGTATAACAACCCTTTGGATATGTTACCAGCTTTTAAAGAGTATATTTTGACATTTATTCCCGTTTTATAAATCCATTTTATTTAGTATTCCCCATTGTTCTCTATTTCTTTTGGACAATATGTTGTATCTCGTGAAATTGCACAAACATTTATTACATTGAAGATACCATGATCACTTTCGTATGAATACATCTATGGACGTGTCTTCACTTCCTTTAAGTGTACCAGTTTATGTAAAATTGAGAATTCTGCTTAAGCCGGTGCAAGGGGGTGTGGATGGTAACTTGCAATTACCACTACCGGTATGTTCCTATATGACGACACAGTGTAAATAAAATAAATCCCCGCCAAGCAAAATTCTAACAATTGTTATGGTTACATTACACGAAATAAATAAAAGAATACATGATCGTGTAAATATGTACAATTAAGGTACAGCCTAATTACCATAACCAAAGTATTCGATGCCTTAAAGGAAGGCAGAGCAACAAGAACATCACTTACCAAGACAGAAGACGAAATTAAAACAATTAAGAACTCACAAAACGTCAAAAATGAAAATGTTGCAGGCTCGGTTTGATTGAGCCTGTTCATGAACGGCACTGTCAAGTGCAAACTACAGTACACGCCCCCTAGCACCGAATTAAGCAGAATTCAACTTTTAATCATGGTTATGGTGAACTTTTGGATTAAGAAACAATCGCAGACGCGCTTATAATGTGGTTATAGGAACCTTCAATGTGACACGTTAGTGTCATTCCATAAAAGCGGCGTATGGTCCCCAAGTACAAGAATGTGTGTGCCCTAAACAAGAAAACAATGAGCGTAACTAATTAAATAGAATTTTGAAAAGGGATCAGAGGTTATGAAGCCTGCATGCCACAGATAAGCTGTCAGCTCCACATAAGCTGTCAGCTCCACATAAATCAGGCCTGTTTATACCTAGACGTCAAAGAGTTTTTCAAGTACAATTAAATTTTAAATATATCTGATTTACAACGACAGGACTTTGTAAAATATTTACGTAATTTATGATAGATGTAGCCAGTAATAAATAAATTGCGTTCATTAGAATCATCCACACGACAGCAGGCAAATCTAATTAACCTAGAAATATATATACCCAATATGATGTTGCATGAAGTACTTGTGAACAGTTAACAATGTTACATGTATTTAAAAAAAACAATTATCATAGATTTTAGTTACTGTGTTATTGTTAATGATAAAAATGTTTAAATTTGAAAATATTAAGAGTTTGTTATAATCATTTTACGTTCACTTGGATTTAAGATTTCACTTGATCAAATTTGATTATTCATGTTAAGGATATCATATAGGTAGCGGTAAGTGCTATTTAATGCAACGTATAGCCTTCGGTTGCGAAATAGTAGAGAGACTTAACATATAATCCCTCTAGTAACAATACAAAATTAAATATAAAGTAAACTAACATGTCATTGGCATTATGATTGTGAAAATCAGGAAAAGAGAAGATCCCTTGAGAGCAATTAAACATGGCAAAGTTGATAATTCAAACTATGTTTGATGGGGTCTGTTCATGAGAGACCATATCTCACGTCTCTTAGTACCGACTAAGTAGTACCCAATCCTCAACTATAAAAGTTTTGCAATCAATGATCCCGAAGGACCTAGTCGTCCAGTTAGCTCAATAGGTAGAGCGTTGGACTGTGAATCGGGCAACCAGTGTTTGATTCCCGGACGGGGCAGGTCACTTTCGTTGTAATTGATCATGAAATAGTTTCTACAGTTATTCGCACTGTACTACTGTTCTGCTATGTACAGAAGTTTCAGTTCCTTGCAAAAGTGAGGGCAACTAGTACTGGTAAACTGCTTGACAGACTGTCCAGGAACGATTCGGTGGCTGAACTACATGTATGCTCTGGTAAATTCAATATGGTTTCTGCCGTGATCCGGATTGAAAACTACCGACACAAACACCACCATCCCGTAGGACCTATTGATATTACACTGTTAACCTGCAGACTCGGTTTGATTGAGCCTGTTCATGGACGGTACTGGAAAGTGCATATTTCTCTACGCCCCCCACCCCCCATCCCCCAGCACATAGTATTGCTATCAAGTACCCGCCAGGGAAAAGATTAGCTATTTTCGTCCAATTGAAAGCTCTTCTTAATTCCTCCCATGAAGTTAACAACAAACTTGAAACAAAATGCTCAAAATCATACACAGGAGCTGTCAGTAGGACAGCATGCTCGACTATTCTCGGTGCTTGATAGTAAAAAAATTTGGACATAATATTGTAAAAAAAAGCTTGATACAGTGACCTCCTCTATACACAGGTTGAGATAATGATGGTGAACAAGTGTGCAAGGTCCCAAAGCGATTTGTCGATGGAATTCTGAAATTATCTGAGGTGGTAATGTAAATTCAAAGTTGAAAAAGGGGCATAATTCTGTCAAAATGCTTGATAGACCTCCACCAGTGCTCAAGTGGAGGGCATGATGGTAAACATGTGTGCAAGTTTCAAAGACATATGTCAATGGACTTTGAGATGGTATGCAAACTTTAACGCCGACGCTTGGGCGACTAGGATAGTTGTCCTTAACCATCGAATAGTTGAGCTAAAAAGAAACTGCCCTCATAATATATATTTTCAATTCACTCAATATATATATTTTATATATATATATATATATATATATATATATATATATATATATATATATATATATATATATATATATATATATTATATATATATATATATATATATATATATATATATATATATATATTGAATATTTTATTCATAATTAAGATCCAGTCTAGCAGAAAATTCTCTTGCTGTAAACTGAATAACCTACCCATTTTAAATGTTCTAGTAAATTACATTTTACATTTTAATATATATATTATATCCGTCATCAATAATGACAAAACTTCAAATATGGTTCAATTGTAGATTATCATATGTTAAGCCAATGCCTTAAAACAAGAGCTGCTTGTCAGACAGCTCGTTCGGATATTTAAAATCAACAGCCTGCATAATAAAGAAATTCTCTTATTCATAAAGTAGTACATGTATAACTCTTTGAAATAAAAACATGTTAGAGGGAAGTAACCTACAATAATGATCTAAAGATGTATTTAGTTTAAAGTGCATTGCCTCAATGGTTGTGGAGATAAATCTTGTCCGAGAAATTCTGTAAGTTAATAAATAGATATTATTATTTCCTAATAAATGCTTAGCTTATGGGTATTGAACAGTGACCTACTAGTATAATCAAAATCACATTTGAAGACTAACAATGAATGTTTATGGCTAAGGAGAAACAAACTTGCAAACAAATCCTTAACAAAAGGCTAACACAAGGTCAACGCAAATACCGAATTGCAGGTCAGTAAATTAGTTCCTTATTGTATGCATAAAACAAATAAAAGAGATATTTCAACATTTAGACACACATGCAGGGCATTTTCTATGAAAGGTAAGATGTCTCATCACTAACCAATTAAATAAAATTGTTTTTTTTTTAATATCACTATTATAAAATAAAACGAAAACGTATTTAATTTAAAGTTGACTCCCCGTTCGTAATACCCCACCCACTTTGTATATGAATTTAGATCAATAAAACACATTTATGGCATAGTTCGCTTATTCTAACTTATTCTAAATATGTGTAGATATAGTTTTAAAGCTGTATTAAACGAAATCATGAATGTTATTCAGTTTAAACAGGAATAAAACTAATAAGTTACACATATTCAGAAAAGGACACCCAGTTTGCAACATATTTTTTCTTCTTCGTTAAAATTAGGCGATGAAAACTAGAAAAAAGTCAATAAAGTGCAAATTTATAGCATGAGTAAGTTTAAAATAAGAAATTTTATGTAAAATTTCAATTGATTTACAAAACTGAAAAAGGAAATAAGCCAACGTAAATATACTAGAATATTTAGGGATTTTGGCGGCCATCTTTGACGCCATCTTGGATATCTTAGCTTCGCATCGGGGTTGGGCCAAATGAATATCCATTCCAGAAACTACAGATCCAGACGAACATTTTGGTATATGAAACTTGCTGTTGGCTGACATAGACCACTTACCCCTCTAAATAGGCTAGTAAAATGGGCTGAATTGCAGCACTATAGAGCACCGAGAAGCTGTAACAGTATAAGGTTGTTTGTACCTACGTCCTTGCTGAGAAAACCCCACATTTGCCGAGTTCCGAATGAAACTTTTTGTGTTTAAAATGTATATTAGATATTGTAACTTTCTGTTAAACAGATTACTAGAGGAAGAGTTCGAGAAAAGAGAAGAGCTAGAAAGACTTAAGAAACAGCAAGAGGAAATGTTACAAGCAGAAAGAGAGCAGAAAGCTGTCCTAGAGATTGACCGTAAAGAACAAGAGAGACAACTAGCCGAGGCACAAGCTAAGCTTGAACAATTAGAGCGTGACAAAGCCGCAGCGGCAGATAAAATGCAGGTACGAGATTACCAATAAGTAACTTACTATTGTTTCAGGAAGCTATAATATTTTTACATGATAAAAACCTCAAGATATCTGGATATTCAGATATATTTAGTTTATTATATTACATTACATTATAGATTTGTTTAGTTCATATTACTTCGGCATATTACATAATAATACTATGGTATCTAATTGTAACACCAAGTGCACCGATTGATCTTTAAAGTAGATTTGTTTGAGGACTTTAAACAATGTCTCATAAAGTGCACAGATGTGAGGTTTGTGATGACAATGTACTCGTCGACCAACGTTTGTCGTTATCAATAATTAATTAAAACAACATCTTCTAAACCACAAGTTATATAAATTGCTGCAGTCTAATGGATAAGTAGGCCACAAGAGCTAGAAAAGACTTTTTTTTTCAAAATATTCTCAGCAGAAACTACGCTGCCTAAAGCTACTTGGCATGTAATATCGCCTTGTGATCCGTTAAAAAGTAGTATAAATCTTGTCCCTGGGGTCACATAGTTTATATAAACTGACATAGAAAAATGTAATTTTTTGTGTGTGAAACTACAATATCCATGCACGATGTTCACCAAAGTCAAGATCAGGATCTCAATTTAGGTTTCAGAACATCTCCATCGTTTATCACATGTATTTGATATTCAATATCAACCAAAAACATATTATGCCTCAGAAATACATGAGGAAAAGTTAAACCAGTGTTTGATAATGTATGTTTTGATAATGAATGTAGACCCTCTTAGATACATGACAAGTTAATAAATCAACGTTTAGCGTAAAATAATTGTCATAAATGCAACACAGGTATTTTGTCTCACCTACAAAATACAATATATATTTTTACAATTTTGCATATCACGCGGAACCATAGCCCTATATTGTATTTTCTTATGCAATTTCAGTATATTTACATTGGCGTTTTTTTACACGGAATGAAGGACAGATTTTTACTAAACTTGCATTTCAATTAGTTGAATAAGATTTTGCAAATCATTCCTTAATAAGATTATTTTAAACACTTTCATGATCATTACGTTATTTTAGATTTCTTCGAAGCTTCACAAAGAAGAGACAACTTTTTAAGTATATGTATTACCATTTATCTACACATACATAGTAACATTGGATATGTGTATTTTATATTTAGATAAATATCAATTAGAATTGTAGCTGAACTTTGCTTTACGAATTTCATCATTACGTCTGCTCAACGCATACGTTTAACACCGTTGGTGCTTCGATTCAAACTAGATGTGCGATTGCCGGTGATACTGTTATGCTTTAAATCTTTGAAAATTCATTCTAGGTGGTTCTCTTTTCTGATAATTTAGAGCATTTTTCTTAAATATTAAAAAAATGGAACCGTAGTTCGGCCTTGTGACTATTATAACGTGCGTTTATTTTCTCACATCCTCAGATTATATTTTGAGAGAGTAAAATGCAAAACTCTACAATATGTTTCGCTGAAAACAGTGTTCATCTTGATATTAATGTTTAATTTTATATATCAAAGGCATTTTACCTCTTAATTTTGATCAAATTATACTTGTATTGACTACCGACAGCCGCTAGTAAAGTTTCAGTGTCAACATTTATATTTTGTCTAGTGCTGAAGGTGTGAGCAAGGTGCTACAAGTATGTATCTTATTTTAACTTTAGTTTGTTACTGGTTGCTATACTTCCGGTCACGTTTTAGCGCAAATTTGGAATGTATTAAAAATGCAGATAACAATAACTCATCTTAGATCTCCGTCTTTCAAAAAGCAAGGAATTCTATTAAAGTACAACATTTAATTAGTAGATCTTTTATTAAATAAAATGACTAACACCTCTCAAAATAAGTTTGAATTACCAATTAGTACGAACTATTTTATCACAATTTACCTGTTAATTACATTTTCTTATGTTATCTCTTAGTTTAATGATAATAAATCCTAATGTTTCTAACTAGACTCAGAAAATAACTAAATAATTCTCTCTCACATAGCATCATTAACAGAAAACACGTACATGTGTTTTGAAAGAATAAATGCAAAAAAAAAAACAACAGTAAAACTGTCATTTACAAGGACAAATTTAGATTTCAAATTTGTCATTAAACATCATATTTATCGAATCTGGGAATGCGTTATAGACAATCTTGCTAAGGTAGAAATGACACACTATGCGAATACCTGGAGCACCTGAAAAAAACAATGTTGCTGTATTTACTTTTTGACACTGATACTATACCTAAACCAGTTGGTAGTAATATGAAAATGTATTTTTGATCACTTTTATATGTTAAATACAACATTTGTATCAAGTTTTACGCTGATTTCAGCCATGTAAGTTGAAAAGTTTTACACTGTATTCTATGGAAATTCACACACTATAACAGCAGACTGGTCGAACTACTGTTTTACTTGTAGAAAAAGATATACCAAAATTATAGAAATAACCAAAAACAATAAATACACCTACGTTGGTTTTTCCAAATTCAGCAGCGGAAATCGCACATTTTATTTGAAACAAAGCACAAATGTGCTAAAGGTGTGCATTGCTTGAGTGGACATGATCATGGAATGGCGTAGATATCATGGGTAATTGTCATATTGGTGTAAGGTGAAGCTTCGCGATATATTTTGGATATAAGATTCGATTATATATATTCTAGCATATTTCAAGTTAAATACTATTATGTCATTTTAATTGCCTATTCGAGTCATGCATGACTTGTTAATGTGTATGTTAAATCAACTTTCATTCCCCCATTTAAATACTTTATAACTGGTTTAAAATGATATCATCATTTGTATTAATGCAGTGTTTATGGTTTGTTATTATACTAAATAGTAAATAGTAAATACTAATCTACATTGTATCACATATACTTAGAAAAACCTTTTCAGATTCTCGCTGGCAAGTACAAGTCATATGCATCGCAATGCTTTATCACGATACATTCACATAAAATGTTTTGGAATCAAATTTTCCATTGCAGCTTTGACAAATCACGGGATTTCAATTTTCCTTATACAATTCAACGACTTTCTTCAAATTAATTTGTTATCTAATGTTTGAGTTTCATAAAAAAAGTTTGCCCATCTTTATTATAAATGAAAACACGTAACCTTGTGGTTCGTTTATTTCAGGAAGCGGCAGAGAAACTACAAAAAGCTGAGAAAGATCGCCACATCATGGAAGAGAAAGTAAAGCTGTGGAAAACACCAGTCGGATTGGCAAGACCTATTCAACCACATGCTGAACCATTAGTGACACACAGAGGATTAGGGGCATTCTGTGACAAAGACTTTTTAAAGAAGGCATCTGGCACAAAAGAAAATGAAGATAGTGAAAGTTGCGGTTTTGATAAGCTAGAAAATGATGAAAGCTCAGATAAAGTCACAGATGACAGTGAAAATACAAACACAGTCATGATATCAAAAGAAAATGATATTGAAGAGAAAGTGATCGATGGTAGGACTGACTCAGAAATTAAAAACGAATCTTATAAAGAAAGTTCAAATTCTGATCCCCACCAACAAGATATGCAAGAAACAGAGGAAGAATCTATTATTGATTGCATGCAAACTGGTAATGCCGAAAACAAGTCTGAATGTGACTCTGAAACAAATACTAATGAGGTTCTTGACAACGTTAGTCCAGTATCAAGCTTGACAGAAATTGCGTCAGAACAAAGTGATGAAGTTGCCAAAACAGAATCTGATTTCAATAATGGAGATAAAGTATGTAGTGAAATAGGACATGAAGGATCCGTTATTGATACAGAGAATATAAATTCTAAGGCAGACGACCTAAACCTCGAGAAAATGAAAAACTTACATTGTGGTGACAGCATTGAGGATACAGACAAAATAGATGAAACTAATTCGTGTTCTGAACAAAATGAAATAAATGGAACAGGAAGTGGGTTGGATGAATCATAATTAATTGATGACTTGACACACCAAACTGCATACATGTAGATATAATGATAGACATGCATGTACATTTTACATATTTTTTGTTTCCCCCCTGTGATTACTAATTAATTCTAATATATTTAAGATGCACTATTTTAATAAAGAGACTAATTAAATGCATACAAACAATAGTAGTGTATCTTTTATGTATGAGAAGAGTGTATTTTTATCGCTGGTAAGGATGGATGGTATAGATTTGGCATTGTCCGCCCGGCTGTTTGTCCGTCTCTCAAGGGAGATTGATCAAATCGGCTTAAGTTTTACCTATGCCAATAGATTCCTATTTTACAAACTTACTTACCAAAACAATAGTCTATGGTATTGAAAAGTTACATTTCCGTGGCTTACCTATTGCTGCAATTGATATATAGTTCCCGATGTTTATTTATCTCCCTTGCCAAAAGTGTGAGTTAATATTCTATACTATATAGCACCAATATAGTAAAGTATTTATATCAGCCTTTATAGCATGATGAAAAACAATATGTATGGTTAAGCCATTCTGACAAGTTGGGTTTATCTTAAGTTCTAATTATTCCAATGGAATCATAATTTACAAATACAATGTCTATGATCTCGGCAAGTTATATAACCGTGGAGAGTGAATTTCCTTTCTATCACTTCATAGGTAATGATTATGCCATTTCGAAAAGATGAATGAATTTTAAGAATTCCATTTCATGCAGAATTCTGGTTGCCATGGCAACAAAATAAAACAACAACAACGAAAACAACAACAACAAAAAAAGACAAACAAAACACTATAAACATCTCAAAAATCGCCAGGCTTAGTGCTTAGGAATATGGTATGAAACATTGTCTTGGGGTCATCTACCAAGATTGTTACATAATAGGCATTATGTTATAAATTGACCGCCGTCCCGAAGCTATAAGTAAAATCTGAAACTGCTAAGGCTAAAGTTAAGATAATTGGCTCTACTTAGGTTGTTTAAATTATAGCCCTTCGGTCAAAAACTGAGCTTTGGTATTTGGCATGAAACCTTGTCTTGCGGACCTTAAGAATTTGCAAATTATAGCCCTGGTATTAAATATTGACAATACCTTGAGGTGGTCATGGGTTTTCCTTATATGTGTAGAGAAAAATCATCTCATTTTGGAACCGCAAAGGCTAGATCTTAATACATCTTATATGACATGATACATTGTCTAGTGGATCTCTACATAAATAATTTAACATGCCAACTTTGCTATCAGCTGGGCTAGATTGTGACACAGTGACCTGCATTTTTTTGTATTCAAATTGGAATATGTAAATAGTAAAGATTAAAGATCGAAGTTTTATTAAATTTTTGTAAATTTGTTTTGACCTACTTTCTTGGGTTTTGGAGTTACAATTTTGAATTTTAGACAAGTAAAATTATTACAAAAATATGTAACAGCGTTCCCGAGTTTATTAAAGAACGACAACTCGTCCGAGACTACAAGAAATATTCATTTTTTAATTCAGTTTAAATTTATATTTGTATCAGATATGATACCTTAAAAATCTTGTAACTGTTGGTATCTAATTAGTATCAAATTTTATGTAATTAAAATTTAATATACGCAATGGGCAATCGGGGGAAACTTTAAGAATTTTGTTGGTTTAAGGCCTATAAATGCTAATACAATGCAAAATGATAATATTTTATTGGCATGTACTTTTAAATATTTTTTATAATCGACAAATAAAACTCACAAATTTATTTGAAATATTTTGCATGCTATACTAGCAAATAAAAATACATCATAAATATGCATAGTCATATATTCAACACGTTTGAAGCAATTTGCTAAAATAGTCCAGCAAAAAAGTAGAATTAATATATTTTTTTCACTTTATATTTTAGGCAGTCTATGAACATTACACAGCCATTTCATAATCTACTAAGTCTATTCAAATTTGTCAGTCTTCGTATTTGATAGTCTATCTCACTGTATTCTCTGGTATTTTGAGCGATGTTTGAGCTAGAAATTTTGTTCGCATTCAAAAATATGATGCTGTAAACAATGTCACTTACCGATCTATATCTTAGTTTGTTGATCAGACCAGCGATAGAGAAAATAAGCTTCTATGGAACTGAAGTAGCTGGGACTGCAAGTACATACCTTGCTATATTGGGGAAATTCATCACTTTTCAAGCACTCTAAAGGTTGGTTTGTCAGCAGATAACTAGCAATTTCGTTTTCCGTCGATTTTGATTTGATTTACGGAGTTTGAATGTCTACACGTGCGGGGATACATAATGAAATTTCGTCAACTTCCTGTGGCGAAACATTTCGCTGTTCATGTCAGGAAAGGCAGACGTTTGTATTGAGGGTCTAATAGGGATGCTAGCATGAGCTGTGATTTGGCAGTCTCTATATATTTTGGCTTAAAACGCTTATTGACTGCACAGCCGATATAATAACTTTAACTTTTACAATTACGCTATGATCAGCATTTCTCTTTTCAAACCCGATGGAAAGACACTTGCGATTCTGTAGACACGACGTAGTGGTATCAGTAACATTCTTGAGAAGAGAACTACGCTCAATATGAAGAAAAGTAATACATGTATCTGTCCCCCGCTCTGCCAGGCCAATATAGCGGTTTTGTTTTGATGTCAATGTGACTGAAAGTTTGATAAAGTTTGTGCAACTTGTTATGTTTTGCATTCATCGATCGCGGACTGTTTAAGATGACTGATATCGCAGAATGGGACTTTTCACGGCAGTTTGATAATCTAAGTCCGCACTTCTACAAGGAGTAAGGTGTGTGTGTGTGGGGGGGGGGGGGCTGGTGGGCTAGGCCAAGTATAAAAAGTCCATGTACCACACGTAAGCTATGCATTACTTTTATACTTGTATAGTAGGTTTTTAAAAGTAGCAATAATGTTTACAATATATGTTTAAAAATGCATTTAACAACACTTTTACTTGCTGTAAAGGTCTATAAGAATAAATATAAGCACACTACTATATTTATATTCAAACCGTTTGCATATGTTGCTATTTTCTATTTTTGCGACGCCTACAAGTTCCGGACGAATAGGGTTTGACAGGTGGGTCTGTTACAGGCTTGTCTGTTGTGGTGTTTGTGGGCGGGTCAGTAGGATTAGTGGGCGGATCAGGAGTTACGTTAGCTGGAAAATTGTTGTAGAATTCTCCCAGGGCCGTAAGTTTTGAAGATCCAATTTCAAACAGATTTGCTGCCTCTGTTATGAAAGAAGTTGTTTCAGCTCTTCGATGGACATACCAGGCGTACCTGTAACATAAAGGTATTGATATGTAAGTAATGGATTAAACACAGGAAAGCATGTTTTATCTGTTGTGTCGTAAATAAAGTTACTATTGGTCTTTTACAAACGTAAAACATAGGGGTGCGTGGATGAGCAATGGCAGAAAAAATATAAACAAGTTATTATATTTTGATTTAGTTTAAATCGCTGTTTGATAATGTTGTAAATGTTTCTATTACAGAAAAGCTGCTCATCTCCAATGTTGATACACGTCAAAATACACAGCAAATGGCAATAATCATTTCTTTACTTCGAACAGTTTATGTCATGGCAACTTGAAAAGAATGAAATCCACTTATCTCTTCTCTGGCCAGCAAAAATCTTAAACAATGTTGCAACCTGCCTTCGTAGGCAGATAATTATGTATTTGATGTAAACAATACAAGTACAATTTTATAAAATTGACGTAATACATTTATTGCGAATGATCGGTAAATTATTTCGAAAAATACTATAGAGACTTTAGAATATTGCATACTTGTATACTTGATCACTTTCCTCGAGTAAGGGTAAAACTGACGCCATATAATCCAGCTCTTCCTGGGGGTCTGTTGCGTAAGGGCAGGCAAATTCTGTCAGCCAAATTGGTAGTTGGTATTTCTGGTACAGTTCGTCAATCCAACGCATAGTTTGCTGTGCTTTACACGAATACATGTGGGTCGCTATATAACCCACTCCACAAGGTGGTCGGTTTGTGTTCCCGCAAAGACTGAAGAAAAACTCATCGAACCATTCTATATAACTCGCACTGTGGCATCCTGATCCGCATCTAGCCGCTGCAGGACTTGCTATCTTTTTGTTGTCTGCCTCTTGTTCCACAATATACCATGCGTCAGCGGCCTCTTGGGCAGTGAGGTTCGACTGACTTTTATGGTTTGGCTCATTAAAACCAAGAACAATATCGTATCTGTCATCAACACTGTACCTGTCTGGACTCCAACTCGGATTATACCCCCAGATTATTGGGACGAAAAGGGGAACATATTTTTCATCGATTTTACATCCGCTTTTCTCTTCTATTTGTTTAAGATTTGCATCCCAGTTGTACCTGAAGTAAAATTAAAACAAATATACAACTTGTGTTTAGAGTATAAGCACAAGTCATCGATAGGAAACATCCTTGGTAAAATGACACAATACCATAATCATCAACAACAGCAACAACTATAACAACATGTTTGAAGCATTTAACATATTAACAAAAATCTTGTTACTGGTACATTAACGTGTCTCCTTGTTTCAAATGGGCCAGTTAAGATCATGGTGAAGATCACTATAACCTATTGCAGTTGCTTTTTACAGTTGTTAGCAAACTTAGTATATATAGCAATCTTATGTGGACAACTCGCTTTGGATTGCTAGGCAACTAGGGTTATGGTTTCAAATCTATTACTACTTTAGGAATATATTCTAACTTGGTATATAAAACTTTATAGAAACTTTATTTTGGATAGCTTTTGGGCACCCCATGATATTTATAAACAACATAGGTTTGGTTATAACTAGTCGCATGGGTTAGGTGTTTGGTCTTAATAAGCTATATGTGCTTGGCTATCATAAGCTTCGTGTTTTGGTTGTAATAAACTACATTTGTTCGGTTATAATAAACTACATACATGTGTTTAACTATAATAAACTACGTGTGTTTAACTATAATAAGCTACATGTATTTAACTATAATAAGCTACATGTGTTTAACTATAATAAACTACGTGTGTTTAACTATAATAAGCTACATGTGTTTAACTATAATAAGCTAGTAATAAGCGTGTGTTGTGTTATAGTAAGCTTTATGTGTTTGGTTAGCATAAGCTGAATAAATTGTATGAAGCAACACATGTTTGGTGGTAATAAGCTTCGTATGTTTGATAATTATACGCTGTATGTGTTTGGTTATTGTCATTTGTTATTGTCTGTAATATCATAAATTAACTTACCACCAGGAAATGTTAGCTAACGCATCTAAATCGCCACATTTAAATGCCATCAGGTCTATCCCGTATCCTTTCTTAACTGATCCATCAGTAGTAGACAATACCAATGAAGTCAGCAATATAATGTATGCACCATTAGCAAAAGCTAAAATAAAAATGAAACATACATAATATGAAGTGGAATATATAGGAGCGAAATATAATACTGGCTAGATTTTCGTCAGTCTGAATTCTTTTTTTTTCAAATATGAAAAAAATAATATTGAATGAATCAGCGATGCATTCTTTTAAAGCAATTAATTTTAGCCTCAGTTATGTAAAATAATATTTCAATCAAAATTTTGATTGGTCATATGTGATTTGGTTATACGTTCAGCTTTTGAAGTCAATTTTTGCGACGAACACACCTTTGCAATTCATAAATATGAAATGCTGTCCTCAGCCAAATTACACATAAATAAGTGAATACGATTAAATAAAAAGTTCATAAAAATATAAGTTAGTAAATCAAAAAGCACTTCCATTGTTCTTAATGAACAGTTTAACAACTTTTTGAATGAAAAGTCATAGTTTGAAAACAAAAACACTCATTATTAACCTGTCCAACACCGAAGAACACAGGAAAAAAATAATTTGCTCTCCATTACATTTTTTGACAAGTCAATTTTGTTTACAAGTGATTGATAAATAAACTTGACCTCGCATGAACTACCCCCGCATGAATGGTATCGAAAATTGATGCGGTAAACATTAAAGTATACACAAGAGCGATGAGTGATCACATGCGTCGCCTGCTGACAGTCAATTAAGTACATGTAGTTTATTTAGGGGTGATTGACCAGTTTGTTAATCTATAAACATGATCAGGGTCTTGAAACGCAAGACACTACTCTTTACTCGTGCTTCGAAGAAATTGAAGTTCTGATAATTATACTAGTATAGCATTAGCTGTACAAGATTTACAACCAAATACAAAAACTGATATGTAAATGGCTGAACTTCATTTTTCACCTTATTCCCATCAAAAAATATAGCCCTTGCCAATTTATCAAAAGTTAATGACTGCTTTTGAATTTCCTTTGAACAAGTGTTTTTTTTTTGTTGTTGTTGTTGTTTTTTTGTTGTTGTTTTTTGGGAGGGGGGGAGGGAGGTGACGATCAAAACAGTTTGTTGGCATGTTTAGCTTTCTAAGTGAAAGATACATACAGATGTATAACTGATTTTTTTAACTTTAATTTTGTTACATATTTTGTGTGTAATTAGCGCTCTTTATGATGTAATCTACCCGTCAAAAATTAATGGGAAAACATTTTTCAATAGAATGTTATTGCAGATTATTTAAAGGTTCCTACTTTCTAAAAAAGGGCCCTCATAACATCCTAGCTTGAGTTTTGAAAAGTGGCCATAACTTGATTTCCGTACGGTAAACTTTGTTTAAATTTTGCACACAGATGTACTTTAAGGTATACATCTGACTTATGATGTCAATTTTTTAGTTCCTGATAGTGCCCATTAGGGTCCTAATACCTTAAGATACGGTTGTAAATTGTGTTAGTCCGCCCGCAGTAAGAGAGCATCGAATTTGTAATCAAATGGTAGATTGTTCGATGTTTAGGGGTAGAGGTTTACCGCGACAATCGATCTTGAACATAGAGTCTTATTGTCATTTGTCTCTCACCAAGGGTTTAAATTTTGGATTAGTTGACCAAAAAAAAAAACATAGGGAGATGTGACCAAAATGTTTTGCACATTTAGCTCACAGAAGTTCTAATGACAAGATATTAGACATTTTTGAAATTTGCACTTCGCTATTATCGTGTTTTTACGTCTGCCCAGCATGTCAAAATTATCACAATGCCAATAACTTTTAAATTTTGGATTAGGATGAACTATAAGCATTTACTCATTTGATATTGAAAAGTTCTATATGCTATCAGCACTTTGATTAATTATAAAATCATTAATTATGGTTTGAAATACGTGAAAGGGAATTTTTTGTAGACTAGAATGGTGTCAAGGATTCTGTTTTTCCTTAATAAACGGCTGAATTACCTTTAATTACTTTTTTTTTTAAAAAAACATTAGGGAGTAAAAGGCAGCATAAAATGTTTGTCTAGACGCAATATCTTTTTTTAAGAAAAAAAATGACACACAATGTCTTAGATGTTATAATGATGTAAGTTTTTGTAAGTTTGGTGACAAAAGAGTAAAAAATTATTATTTCGATACAAAAATTATACCATTCTTGTTCAAAATTACGTCTTCTCAAAGACATCATTTAAAAAAAAAACGCATCATTTAAAAACTATTTTTTTTCAATTGATTTTAGTAATGTATCCTCGAAATATCGTTTTCATAAGTTGCTGCCAATGTTCTTTTCAAACGATATGCTGATATTAGTTTTAAATTTAATTGGTAACTCAAAGCCCAACTGGACGTGCGAGAAACCAACAATATAAATAAATATAATGGAAAATTAAGAATATTACAATTTTGGATTTGAAGAATGAGTATCATTATTAACAAACTAATACATATATATACAAAAATAATTTTTGGCAGAAGATTTTCAAACAAAGTATAACATTTCTGCTTCCCTTATTCATCGATTGTCAAAAATGCCACACAAACAAATGAAATTGTCGCACAGAAATATATGCAGATCCACCAAAGTGAATCCGTCCAAGTTTATAAAACAATTTTAGCATTTTTTTGTCCTTTGCCTTCTGTAGGTTTATTTAATGCCCAAATTGATTAAAATTAAAAGTATATAAATAAAAATTACCTTACCCATGTTAATATGCCTATATCCTCATCAGACAGTGATACGTCGGTTTTTGTTGATAAAAAAATAACCTTCGTAGGGTCACATTTAGGGCGGTGCGGGGTGGGGGCGTCAGTCAGTTTGGCAAATTAGATTCTCCTTTTTGTAATAAAAGTAAGTGATCTTGATCCAGTGGATTAAAAGAGTTTCAATAGGTAATACGTCCATATATTGTCATAAAATATGCGTAAAATTAAATAAAATAGCTGTTCAATTATACGTGAAGAAATAGACATAAATTTGCATGTGTCTATTAGGCTGTTTTATTGAAATATACATACGTCATGCAAGTTTCAATTACATGTTCAAGCATTTGATATCAGACTTATACTGGAAAGCGTCAACATTTTTATTGAAGGTCCATAAATATTTAAATTACCGTGGCAAATATAAAACTGTATTGAGAAAAAAAAATCTATTTTATATGAAAAGTTAGATTAGGCAAATCTAGATGGTTTCAGTTATAATAATTTGTGATATAATTTTCCCACTTAACATAGTCTAGGCACCTAGATGCGTAAATATATCATTGTGTGAAAGGTATCAAAACGGAATGTTGAAACCTCGTATCACTTTAATAATAATATATTATATTTCTACATGTACGAGTTAAAATTACAGAGGAAAATTACAGAGGAAAATTCTACAATAGACGACTTTAGAAAACGATTTTTTATCTTGCCCAATTATTTCTAGTTTACTTGCTCCTGATGTGATATCGGTGGGTTCATAGTAAATTTTCCTGTGTTTTCTGTGTTTTGTTTCAATTTAAAAGTATCTTGTATCCATTACTTCTTTGAATATTATTCTAACACTATCGCTGAGATATTGTTGTATAATAATACAATTTTGTATAATAATAGAATTTTTCTCAAGGTATTGCTTTAAATGTGAGTATACAGGACTTCATTGTTACAATAGATCAATTGATATTATTTTATTCTATCTATTAATTCTTATTAACTCTACTCGTACATGTATATTGTTGCTGAGGGTTGTTTTTCAAAAAGCTATTATGATGTTTAAAATAATGAATAATCAGGCGCCTTCCTATTTATTGAATAATTTTATTTTATCGTCAGATGTCCATACTTGCATTTTGCGTTCATCATCTGATTTTCAACTTTATACCCCTAGACCAAATACTGAACTACGAAAGCCTAATAGTGTCAAATGAAATAAAAAATAAAAATGCAAAGGCGTTATAACGCGAATAAAGGCGTTATTACGCGAATCAAAAGGCGTAATAACGCGATTAAAGGCGTTATAACGCGAATCAAAAGGCGTAATTACGCAAATCAAAAGGCGTAATAACGCGAAAAAAGGCGTAGCAACGCAAAAAAGGCGAAGTAATGCGAATAAAGGCGTTATAACGCGAATCAAAAGGCGTAATAACGCGAATCAAAAGGCGTAATAACGCGAATCAAAAGGCGTAATAACGCGAATAAAGGCGTTATAACGCGAATTAAAAGGCGTAATAACGCCTTTATTTGCGTTATAACGCGAATTAAAAGGCGTAATAACGCAAATCAAAAGGCGTAGTAACGCGAATAAAGGCGTAGTAACGCGAACCAAAAGGCGTAATAACGCAAATCAAAAGGCGTAGTAACGCGAATAAAGGCGTAGTAACGCGAAACAAAAGGCGTAATAACGCGAATCAAAAGGCGTAGTAACGCGAATAAAGGCGTAGTAACGCGAACCAAAAGGCGTAATAACGCAAATTCAAACGCATTATAATGCCAATTTTATACCATATTTATACTTATCAAATGGCCTAGTAACGTGAGAAAGGAAAAACAATATTGATCTGAATTTATTGCTCAAGATATAAACTCGTATAGAATAATATAATATACATTTACAATAACTATCATTCCATTTGCGCAGTAATATTGTAAACCATTTGTAATAACTTATTGAAGACTTTTTGATATTTGTCAATATCAGGTGACTTGGAGACTTAAAGGTCCATTGGGTTATATGTCAATACAGTTACTTTGAATTCACATCATTGATTTTACACATGTCACTATAGTAAATGAATTTCTTTTCTTTTCTTATATCTTATCTTATTTTATATGTGCGTCATATGTTCAATTATATACGGATATGTCCTGTATAATTATTTAATAACCTGTAGTATCTTTTAATTATGTGAATGTCGTTCCTAATTACACTATAGGTAATTGGCTATAGGTAACAAGATTTGGAAAAACGTAAGGCATACGTAAGTCACATTAGGGTGAAAGTATCTCTAATTATTGATAGGTATGCTTAGAGGGGTAAAAGTGTTTCTGTTAAGTTACAATTATAGGTGACATTGTCTTCTTTGTCTTTATCGAAAAGTATCTATAGTTGGGTGATAGTAACCTCTAATCTCACGAAAGCATTTCCTGATAAAAGATTAAAAAAATCAGACTGTGGCCTTAGGACGTATCCTTACAGAATTGAAAATAAAACGTACATCTTGATCAATTCATTTCAATCGACATTGTTCTTCCTATCTTACATCATAAGGCCACGGTTTGGAATTTATATGGTATTAAATTAGCGTTATAACGCCTTTCGTTTCGCGTTATTATGCCTTTTGGTTCGCGTTATTACGCCTTTATGTTCGCGTTATAACGCCTTTTGATTCGCGTTATTACGCCTTTTGATTCGCGTTATAACGCGAAAAAAGGCGTTATAACGCGAATCAAAAGGAGTAGTAACGCCTTTATTCGCGTTATAATGCGAATCAAAAGGCGTAATAACGAGAATTAAGGCGTTATAACGCGAAACAAAAGGCGTAGTAACGCCTTAATTCGCGTTATAACGCGAATCAAAAGGCGTAATTACGCGAAAAAAGGCGTAGCAACGCGAATCAAAAGGCGTAGTAACGCCTTTATTCGCGTTATAACGCGAAGCAAAAGGCGTAGTAACGCCTTTATTCGCGTTATAACGCGAATCAAAAGGCGTTATAACGCGAATTAAGGCGTTATAACGCGAAACAAAAGGCGTAGTAACGCCTTAATTCGCGTTATAACGCGAATCAAAAGGCGTAATTACGCGAAAAAAGGCGTAGCAACGCGAATCAAAAGGCGTAGTAACGCCTTTATTCGCGTTATAACGCGAAGCAAAAGGCGTAGTAACGCCTTTATTCGCGTTATAACGCGAATCAAAAGGCGTAATAACGCAAATTAAGGCGTTATAACGCGAAACAAAAGGCGTAGTAACGCCTTTATTCGCGTTATAACGCGAATCAAAAGGCGTAATAACGCGAATAAAGGCGTTATAACGCGAAACAAAAGGCGTAGTAACGCCTTTATTCGCGTTATAACGCGAATCAAAAGGCGTAATTACGCGAATAAAGGCGTTATAACGCGAATCAAAAGGCGTACTAACGCGAATAAAGGCGTTATAACGCGAATCAAAAGGCGTAGTAACGCCTTTATTCGCGTACTAACGCGAAACAAAAGGCGTTGTAACGCCTTTATTCGCGTTTTAACGCGAATCAAAAGGCGTAATAACGCGAACCAAAAGGCATAATAACGCAAAACAAAAGGCGTTATAACGCTAATTTAATACCATATAAATTCCAAACCGTGGCCTAGTAATGTAAGATAGGAAGAACAATTTGATCTAAATAAATCGATCAAGACGTACGTTTTATTTTCAATTCTGTACGGATACGTCCTAAGGCCACAGTCTGATTTTTTAAATCTTTTATTAGGAAATGCTTTCGTCAGATTAGAGGTTAACTATCACCCAACTATAGATACTTTTCTACATAGACAAAGAAGGCAATGTCTCCTATAATTGTGACTTAACTGAAACACTATCCCCCATTTAAACATACTTATCAATAATCACCCTAATGTGACTAACTTATACCTTACGTTTTCCCAAATCTTGTTACCTATAGCCTATTACCTATAGCTTAATTAGGAATGGCATTCACATAATTAGAAGATACTAGATGTTATAAGGTAATCAAATAGGATATATCCGAAGATAATTGAACATATGACGCACATATAAGATAAGATAAGATATAAGATAAGATAAGATAAGATAAGAAAAGAAAAGAAATTCATTTACTATAGTGACATGTGTAAAATCAATATGTGATACATGTGAATTCAGATTAACTGTATTTACGTCCAGTCCAATGGACCTATAAGGCACCAAGACACCTTAAATTGGCAAATATTAAAGAGTCTTCATTAGTTTATGACAAATAGTTTGCATTATTACTGCGCAAATGGAATGTTAGTTATTGTAAATGTATATTATATTATTCTATACGAGTTTAATATCTTGAGCAATAAATTCAGATCAATATTGTTTTTCCTTTCTCACGTTACTAGGCCATTTGATTAGTATAAATATGGTATTAAATTGGCATTATAATGCGTTTTAATTGGCGTAAGTACACCTTTTGGTTCGCATTACAACGCCTTTATTCGCGTTACTACGCCTTTTGATTTGCGTTATTACGCCTTTCATTTCGCGTTATAACGGCTTTATTCGCGTTATTACGCCTTTTGATTCGCGTTATTACGCCTTTATTCGCGTTACAACGCCTTTTGATTCGCGTTATTACGCCTTTTGATTCGCGTTATAACGCCTTTATTCGCGTTATTACGCCTTTCGATTCGCGTTATTACGCCTTTATTCGCGTTATTACGCCTTTTGATTCGCGTTATTACGCCTTTTGAGTCGCGTTATAACGCCTTTATTCGCGTTACTTCGCCTTTATTTTCGTTGCTACGCCTTTTTTCGCGTTATTACGCCTTTTGATTTGGGTAATTACGTCTTTTGATTCGCGTTATAACGCCTTTATTCGCGTTATAACGCCTTTTGATTCGCGTAATAACGCCTTTATTCGCGTAATAACGCCTTTGTATTTTTATTTTTTATTTCATTTGACACTATTAGGCTTTCGTACTGAACAATTTCGTAAGTCTTTTGTTTATTCTGGATCTTGTATTTGGAACGGCCTTCCTGATTATATTAAGTCTGCTACATCTTTGAACCATTTTAAAACCTTATACTTGAGGTATTATCACACATCCATGTATGCAAATTGATAATCTCCTGTATGTTTTTACATTTATGTATTTTAATAGTTTGAATATGTTAAATTTATATTGTTCCTTGTTGAGGGCCTCATGGAAGATTGATATGTTTGTTCAAATGAGTTCTCTCGTTAGATAAAGTCTTTATTATTATTATCATTATTGTTATTATTACTATTATTATTATTACTATTATTATTATTATTATTATTATTATTATTATTATTATTATTATTATTATTATACTTAAACGGAACCAAAATGCAACCGGAAAAAACATTCATTGCAAACAAATCTTCAAAATATATAAACTTTATACCTTCTGATTAAGTATATTAATAGATAACTGAATAAATAAGTTATTAATATTGGAGAAGTTTCATCAACAAACATTTCTTGTGTATCTGACACATACAAAATATAACACAAAATCAAATAAGTTAAAATTTCATTGTTATATAATATGCACTGGAACATTTTTCTACAGTGGAATTATGGATTGGAATATTTACCAGAAAATGTGAATTATATAACAAATCATGTTTTATATACATCATCTGTTAAAAGCTATATTACTGCAAACTGGAAGACACAACATAAAAATGACTTTATTTATTATTGATTTGCATAATCCATTAGAGCTTTGACTCTTTCAATCTGTGATATTTAAAAGTAAGATTAATATTAAATTGTAAACCTTCTGTGATGTTGTGGTCTTTATATTTTAAATTGAAAAATATAGAATATTGTAAGTATTATTAGTATGTTGTTTTGTTAAAGCATAATAATTGACAAATGATAGATGTTTTACTTTTGTATCTTTTATTTTTTATTTATTTTTTATTTATTTTTTTGCTTTATTTAGTGTAAGCTATGATGAAATAAGCTAGCTAATATACCAGCATACATGTACGCACTACTAGTAGGTATAAAACCGAAATACGTGTACAGGGGTTTAAGGTAAAAACAGCCAGGGAGTGGGGATCAGTGAGCATTAACAAGGGAGGGGAGGGGGTCAATTCTATATTTATCTAAAAATTGAGCAGCTTTAAAATCAAATGTTACATTCCGCTGATTCATGTGCGGAATAAAACTCCATATGTGAAAGCGGAAAGACGTTATGCACAAGACTAGTTATCAACATTTTTGATAATTTTCGAAAGATTTCATAAAATTCAAAACGATCTTCGTGGAGACAACCCGGCGGAGTTCAGAAAAAAGTTCAGCAGATGGAGTGTCATAATCTTGTCTAGAATTAGTTTTGCAGCTCTCTTTTGGAACTTAATAACTTTATCTTCCAAAAAAAGACGTACAGTAACCGTAAATTATGCAACGATAATCAAGATGTGGTAAAATATTTGCATTGTAAAACATTTTACGTACAGGTATAGATATGATATAATTTTATACGTGATAATAAATGCAACAATGAGTTACATTTTTTTAAGAACATTATCAATATGGCTTTGCCAAGACAATGTGTTATTAATTGTAATACCCAATAATTTTTCTTCAGAGCTTCAAAAAATTTGCTCTGTTTTATATGAAATACAAGGATTACTTTCATGAATATAATTTTGCTTGTGTTTTGAGAAAAAATACATGACATTAGTTTTGTTAACATTGATAGACACCAGACTTGCGATTCAAATCACACCATTTGTTGGCATTTAAAAGATCATGAGTAAGAGATTCAACTACTCTGTTTAGGGATACATCAGAGGTTGAAAGGGTGGTGTCATCAGCAAAAATATCAGTTTCTTTTTTTTCCATAGACAAAGGCAGGTCATTGATATAGATTAAAAACAGTATAGGACCTAGCACTGAGCCCTGAGGAACTCCAGTAGTTACTCAACTTGACTCTGAATATAAACCGGATATGTAAGTTTGTTGGGTTCTGCAATCTAAATAGGAGGAAAACCAGGAAACTGTTGAAAGGTCTAGGTTATACATTCTAAGCTTGCCAATAATAATAGAGTGATCCACATAGTCAAAAGCTTTAGAGAGATCAAGGAAAATTGAACCAACTATTTCATTTTTGTCAGTAACTGTAATCCAATCATCAATAATTCTAATCAGTGCAGTTTGACATGAATGATTTGACCTGAATCCAGACTGACGTTGGTAGAGAAGTTGATTTTCCTCAAGGTATTGCTTTAAATGTGAGTATATAGGACTTCATTGTTACAATAGATCAATTGATATTATTTTATTCTATCTATTAATTCTTATTAACTCTACTCGTACATGTAACTTGTTAGTGCATATGCAGTATTAATTAATACTCTTTTTAATTGTAATTCGACTTATTTACAAGTTTACTACTTGTTTCTATGTTAAGTTTCTTAGCGTAAACAAGATGCGATTGGAAATAAGTGCAATATTTCTAAAAACTGCACTCTCTCACATATGCAGACCGCTTAACGTCTGTTATCAATATGAGTATTAAAACCAGGTAAAAACAATTATATCCATTCATAAAACAGGATCAAAAAAAGGGGAAAAAAGAAACAACTTTAGACCAATATCTGTATTACCACTCATTTCTAAAATATTTGTATGACAGACAGGATTTAGATCTAAGCACTCTTGTCACAACATGACAAATGGATAAATGCAATGAATAAGGGAGAACTAACCGGCACAATTCTCCTCGACATATCTCAAGCTTCTTATTTCATTATTACCATTATTCTTCGCACAATATTATTCAGTTTATAACTTATCTACCAAGAAACAGAACACAGAGAGTCAGTGTACCAGGCAAACTGTTTGAGTCTACCAAATTAACATATCAGGACTACCTCAAGGGTCTGTCCTTGTGTTTTCGCTTTTTATTAACGATTTGTCTCTTAATGTTGGCGATGTCAGAATAGATATCTTGAAGAGTACATCTACCTTACAGCATCAGGACATTTTGGCACAAGAACTAAGATCCAAACGTCAAACTATCCTAGAACATGTCAGTCTTTGGTGCAGACAAAATGCAATGGTGTTAACTGACACATCTAACATTACACAGCTATAATTTTGTAACCACCATTACACCTTTAAGATCAGGTAAATGAATTTTCTGAAACCGAAAAGTTACTTTATTTTTTTGTCAACAATAAAATGAAATGGAAAATCCACACAGAGAATTTGCTTAAAATACAATAATTAGTTACACTTTCTAACCAGAAATGTACAATATCTCGGCATATATCTTACCTATGGTGGCTGATTTGGAACGCTTTTGTGCGTCGTGTTGTCGCTAGCGACAGAACGAAAAGGGACCAAACAGCGCGTTGTCGGACTTTCGTCTTGTTGTCGTGCGATGTGTTGTTGCGATGTCACGTTGTCGCTCGGCTCAAATCGAAGGATTGTCTATTTTTATATATATAAGCCAAGCGAAAGGGCGACAATGTGCCGCACGACAACGTGCCGTTTGTCGTGCTTCACTAGGGACAAGACGACAGTGCGACAACGCGCCATTTGGCGCGTTTCCCTAGTGCCAGCCACACTTACATTATAACTGTACAATCTGGGATAAAAGCAGCAGTTAATTGATCTATTCAATGATAAGCTGCAAGAATAATTATAATGCACCGTCCATTGATTAACTTTAGAAAATGGAAATGTTCTATTTCCTCAATATTCCAATTCATACACCAAAAACATCAGCTAAACTTGAGATCTACAAATAATTCAGATCTATCTGTGCCAGAATCAATGCTGAATCAATCGACAAAGCCAATATCCTAAACAACCAATACCAATCCGTTTTCACTAGGGAGGACAAATCCAGCATCCCAAATCCTGAGGGCGAACTATCCCCCACCATGCCTGACATAGAGATTACCAACAAGGGAGTGCTTACACTACTCAGGAAGCTCAACCCAAAGAAGGCAGCAGGCCCAGACATGATCTCTGCGCGCATCCTTAAGGAGATGGCTGAACAGTATTCGTCATACCTGGTCGTCATCTACAAAAAGTGCCTCTCTACTGGCAGCATACCTGAGGTGTGGTTAACAGCCAACGTGTCAGTCATATTTAAGAAAGGGGAGCGCTTCAAAGCCAGCAACTATCGACCGGTATCCCTCACCTGCATAGCCTGCAAGATGCTGGAGCACATCATCGTTAGCAACATAATGAATCATTTGGATAGTCACAAGATACTCACCGACAGCCCGTATGGATTTAGAAGAAGGCGGAGCTGCGAAACCCAGCTACTAACGCTGACAGATGAGCTCACCAAGTCCATGGACCGGCGTAAACAACATGACCTCGCAGTACTGGACTTCAGCAAAGCCTTCGACCGCGTCCCACACAGTCGCTTGCTTGTCAATCTCCATCATTATGGCATCAGAAACCATACCCTGAAGTTGATTGAGGCATTTCTCACAGGCCGCACTCAGCGCGTAGTTGTTGATGGAGCAACGTCCGACCCAGCACCCGTTATCAGCGGAGTCCCCCAGGGAAGAGTGCTCGGACCCATACTCTTCCTGGTCTTCATCAATGACCTGCCACTTCATGTCACGTCCAAAGCCAGACTCTTTGCTGACGACTGTGTGGTATACCGGGAAATCACCACTGAAGAGGACTGCCACATTTTACAGGATGACCTGAAGAAGTTGGCATTGTGGGAGAAACGCTGGGGCATGAGTTTCCACCCAGAGAAATGCAGTATAATCAGGATCCACAGGAAGAGGAACCCCATCATATACCCGTACTCCTTGAAGGGCCACACACTCGAGATAGACTCGACAACCAAGTACCTCGGAGTCCATATGTCTGGAAACCGCTCCTGGAATCAACATGTTGACAAGATCGTGAAGAAGGGCAACAGTACACTCGGCTTCCTTCGACGCAACCTGCGCATCAGCAATGAACAGGTCAAGAGCACAGCCTACATGTCACTCGTGCGACCAGGCCTTGAATATTGCTCCACCGTCTGGAACCCTTATACCAAGGACCTTACACGCAAGCTCGAGATAGTCCAGAGGAGAGCTGCAAGATATGTGACGAACCGTTACCACAACACAAGCAGCGTATCCTCAATGATCCAACACTTGGAGTGGGAGACATTAGAGTCACGACGGACCAAAGTCCAGCTGACCATGATGTTCAAGATCACCAATGACCTTGTGGACATACCAGTCAGCGATTATCTCACCCCTGCCCCGAGCCGCACTAGAAGTGACCACTCCAAGAAGTTCCATCTACCATCCACATTTACATCGTACTACAAGAACTCCTTCTTACCTCGTACAGCCACAATATGGAACAGCCTACCTGCCTCCGTTGCAGAGGCCCCTGACTTGGTATCCTTCAAGCAGGGGCTATCAGCCCTCACATTCTAAGTCGCCTTAGGGGCCCAGCTACAAGTACCCACTAGTGATATCCAAGGCTGTGCCGGCAGCGGCCACCGTAACCGGAGAGGTTTGGATTGAAGAGGCGAAATGTAGCTGGCCATACTTTTTGTCTATATCTCTACCTTTGTACTATCCAACCTCTTCTAACTTTCTATCATTTCTTGTATATTTCTTTTTCTTGACCTAGCACCACCCGTCGCGTCAAAATCAAGTGTGATTGCGCCGACGTACAATGTAGATGTAGATGAGAACCTTAAAACGATTTTTTTATTCAGAAAAATCCACAAATTACTCTTGTCCCAAAATCACACTGGCCATAGCTTTCGCAGAAGCGGTGGGTCTACCGCAGCGACGGTGGATAAAATATGGCCGTTTGTTGTTTTCGGTAAGTATATGACTGAATTTTGTTTTATGTTTTAATGTTTTACTGGAAACACTCAGTGAGACTGGAGCCCACATATGTACTCTTTCAACCTATTACAAGGACACGGTGCAATTCATTGCCGTTTATGCAAATACTTCTGTACAGTTTGATGAGGGGACGCCACTTTTGTCTAATTTTGGTTAAAACACATACAACTGTGTGCAAAACGACCCAATAATGCATCGGCATCACATCCAATCAATGATACTTTCACAAATTAACCATAATTTGGAAAATTTGGAAATTATTATTGCCTGTTTATAAAATAAATGAAAAAAAATGTTTTCGTCGCAGACGGCAGTGGATTCGATTGCAACGCAGTACGGTGGGCCCGATACTATTTTTGTATATTTTAAGAATTTAACTTGACGTAAGGCATTTTTCAATTGAGTACAGCCCTTTTCTTACTTTGACATCTGAGAAACGTGCTTATTTGATGTTTAAAACGATATTAATTATTATATATACGTTCGTACAAGTATATGTCCGAGGTCCGCTTTCATTTTCCTGACATTGAAAATTACTTCAGCCATAATTATCATTGAATAATCTACGTTCAACCTTGAACTTAAAAAGACCGTAAGTTCATTTTTTGTCATACAGACATATAAAAGATACTCGTAAAGATAAACAGAACATGCTTCTTGAATACGAAAAACAACCTCAGTTTTTAATGTCACTGTGTTATATTACCATATAGTGAGAACACTAATATAAATAAATTTTATGTTAACACCGTAAGAGTTGTTTCAGGAAAAGTTTTTTCTCTATTACTTTTTAGTAAAGACCTACGCGTTTTTTCTTCTTTTTCTTAAATTGTGACATATATATAAAAAAATGGTTTCAGATATGGTATATGTTTAAAGAATTTTAAAGTATGAAATGAAATAAAAAAAAAGGAAATAGAAGTATTTTATGGAATTAAGTCTTTCTTTAAAAATGTACACAAATATAGTAAAGAACTTAATAGCGAGCTCGACGAGCTGGCCCGAAGGGCCTGCTCGCAAAGCGAGCTTTACGGTAACGCGAGTACCTGCTAAGTGATGGTTTTGAAAACTTTCGTCCGAAGTACCAAATTGGACACATCGCAACCTTTCGAATTAAAAGATAACGATAAAAACTGAGGAATTCTGAATGAAAACGGATGTGTAGACTGGTCACCCGCGCACGTCTATGGGAACCATAATTGGACAGGGAACCAGAATAACGGAAGCTGTGTATAAAATATCGAATGACAGTTTTAAAACGGAAAATGTAAAATGAAAATTGAAGGCGCCATTTTGTTTGAAAAATCTGATAAATAAAAACAATTTTTTGTCGAATTTTGTTGTGAAATAGAATAAAAGAAAATGGTCTAACTAAGAAAATGAATCCGAACAACAATATCTTTTATTCAGTCGTTAACGCTGTACAGACGTTTAAAGTATTGTTTACGTGACGTCACAATGTAGCGCCAAACAGCACGTGCAAAACAAACAAATCAAGTACGCTATTTTAATGTCGCAAACGTTTTAAGTTTTACATTTATTTCACTTATAATTATCTTTATTTCGCTTGAAAAGTTATAGAGTGAAATAAAATAAACAAAGTTTTATCAACGTTTTCAAAACTCGTTATTCATTTAACGACAGGGGCGGAGCCATAACACAGTACGTAACGTCACACGCACTCGTCACTGCATTTGAGATTATTTTATACTATTTCACGTTAAAAGTACATCGAGCTCGCTTTGAGGCTTTGCCTTTTTCATATTAGCGAGCTCGACGAGCTGGCCCGAAGGGCCTGCTCGCAAAGCGAGCTTTACGGTAACGCGAGTACCTGCTAAGTGATGGTTTAGAAAACTTTCGTCCAAAGTACCGTATTGGACACATCGCAACCTTTCGAATTTAAAGATAACGATAAAAACTGAGGAATTCTGACTGAAAACGGATGTGTAGACTGGTCACCCGCGCACGTCTATGGGAACCATAATTGGACAGGGAACCAGAATAACGGAAGCTGTGTATAAAAATGAAAATCGAAGGCGCCATTTTGTTTGAAATCTGATAAATAAAAACAATTTTGTTGAATTTTGTTGTGAAAACTATCTAGAATGAAAGACAATGGTCTAACTAAGAAAATGAATCCGAACACCAATATCTTTTATTCAGTCGTTAACGCTGTACAGACGTTTAAAATATTGTTTACTTGACGTCACAATGTAGCGCCAAACAGCACGTGCAAAACAAACAAATCAAGTACGCTATTTTAATGTCGCAAATGTTTTAAGTTTTACATTTATTTCACTTTAAATAATCTTTATTTCGCTTGAAAATTTATAGAGTGAAATAAAATAAACAAAGTTTTATCAACGTTTTCAAAACTCGTTATTCATTTCACGACAGGGGCGGATCCATAAATTAACACAGTACGTGTGACGTCACACGCACTCGTTACTGCATTTGAAATAAAAATTAGCGATTATTTCATGCTATTTCACGTTAAAAGTACATCGAGCTCGCTTTAAGGCTTTGCCTTTTTCATATTAGCGAGCTCGACGAGCTGGCCCGAAGGGCCTGCTCGCAAAGCGAGCTTTACGGTAACGCGAGTACCTGCTAAGTGATGGTTTTGAAAACTTTCGTCCAAAGTACCGAATTGGACACATCGCAACCTTTCGAATTTAAAGATAACGGTAAAAACTGAAGAATTCTGACTGAAAACGGATGTGTAGACTGGTCACCCGCGCACGTCTATGGGAACCATAATTGGACAGGGAACCAGAATAACGGAAGCTGTGTATAAAAAATGAAAATCGAAGGCGCCATTTTGTTTGAAATCTGATAAATAAAAACATTTTTTTGTCGAATTTTGTTGTGAAAACTATCTAGAATGAAAGAAAATGGTCTAACTAAGAAAATGAATCCGAACACCAATATCTTTTATTCAGTCGTTAATGCTGTACAGACGTTTAAAGTATTGTTTACGTGACGTCACAATGTAGCGCCAAACAGCACGTGCAAAACAAAAACTCGTCGAGCTCGCTATCAACGTTTTCAAAACTAGTTATTCATTTCACGACAGGGGCGATGACATATTTAACACAGTTCGTGTGACGTCACACGCACTCGTCACTGCATTTGAAATAAAAAAGAGCGATTATTTCATACTATTTCACGTAAAACATGTAAAAAGTACATCGAGCTCGCTTTGAGGCTTTGCCTTTTTCATATTAAGCGGGAGAAAAAAGATTTTTCAGACTTGCATTTAAGTTATATGACCTTGAAATAACCACAATTAAGGAAAAAATCAAATTCACGTACAGGAAATGAGATCGGTGACCCCTAAGTTTTTTTCTGCTCTAAATGTTTATGTTATCATATTCTAGCATCATGCTTAATTTAAAGAATATAATTATATTGAACCTCCTTAATTCTGCGTGTATGTGTTTATAACACTGCACATTTGTTACGTCACTTTTCATTGGATAATCGTGACGTTTATATAGAGGATATTTGTTGGTTTCAGTGTAAGATCGAAAAATATTTCACCGAGTGAACACCAGATGCAATATTTTCCACGAGTGGCGTAGCCACGAGTGAAAATATAATAGCTGGGGTTCACGAGTGAAATATTATTTGATCTTACATGTAAAACAAACAAATTTTCTGTTTATTTCATGATTTTTTAACGATTTTTACACCATTTTACTGATTTTTGCCGCGTAACGTCATGCTCTTATCTTCATGACGTCATCAAATATGACGTCACAATGTTGAAGCAAAATATAATTCCATGATTATTTTTAGATTTTAGATGTTTTTCAGCACAACGTTCGAAAATATTTACGAACTACAGTTATCACGTACATTTTTTATTATGATTGACTACATTTCCGCTGAAAAAAACATTCATTAATGATAAATATTTTATTTTTACGCCAAATATAGTTCGGCTACTGTGAAATTATATTTGGTAATCATTACTGTGAAATTATCAGAATATAATTAACCGTAATAATTCAGTAATCTACTGCAAAACATGTAATAAATACATACAATGTACTTTTTAGATACATGGCTGCCGTCGATTTATGAAATTATCTCATTTTTCTCTAACAAAAAATGCTTGATGTATTATGAGTTCGTTGTAAATAAATCCAACAGATTATATGTTCGTATATAAACGGTTGTTCGCAATATTAATGGCTATCGATCGAAATTCTTTATAATACTTGTACATGTTGTAAAAATCAGAAAATAAAGTTACAAATAAACCAAAGAGCTCTATAATTAGATAAACGTCTCGATTTTCCAATGAAAAAATACGTTACAAACATGCAGTATTATAAAGTTTATATATACGACTGCTGTTTATTTAATAAAAAATTTATGTTTATGAATTATATTTTCAAACAACCGTTTATATACGGCCATATTGTATAGCCTTTCAAAATCTTTATAACTAATATGATACTCTCGAAAATGCCATGAATATGTGTTAACTTTATGTTTTTATAACTCATATGCCGTAATGCAAAAATATATGCATACCTGCCATGCCGCTTTTAATAAGTCAGAAATCGGCATTGGTTATAAGGTATAACACGTGATCACGTGTAACATGTAAATGTCTGACACATGTGATATTTTGGCTGGATTCATCACATTTGTGGAATTCCCTGCACATCGCTATATTACCTTTCGGTGGTGCATCAAGGTCAAATATTATGACTCTTAGTTTCCGCCGTTTCCTCTACGGTCCGGGTTGTCAAATGCATGAACCCTAATATGAACTTGGAAATACAAATATGATAAAGGGCATTATATATAAAATTATTATATGTTCTTACTTTCCTGCGCTTTTCAACTGGAATGGTGCATTCACAATCAAATATACTTGATACTTAGTAATAACCCGCAATAAATTGTTGAACGTGGATTATTCTATGATAATTATGGCAGATGTCAAAGTAAGAAAATGGCTGCACTCAATTAAAAAGTGCCTTACGTCAAGTTAAATTCTTAAAATATACAAAAATGGTATCGGGTCCACCGCACTGCGTTGCAATCGAATCCACCGCCGTCTGCGACGAAAACATTTTTTTCATTTATTTTATAAACAGGCAATAATAATTTCCCAATTTTTCAAATTATGATTAATTTGTGAAAGTATCATTGATCGGATGTGATGCCGATGTATGATGGGGTCGTTTTGCACACATTTGTATGTGTTTTAACCAAAATTAGGCAAAAGTGGCGTCCCCTCATCAAACTGTACAGAAGTGTTTGCATAAACGGCAATGAATTGCACCGTATCCGTGTAATAGGTTGAAAGAGTACATATGTGGGCTCCAGTCTCACTGAGTGTTTCCAGTAAAACATTAAAACATAAAACAAAATTCTGTCGTATACTTACCGACAACAGCAAACGGCCATATTTTATCCACCGCTTCTGCGACGAATACTCCACCGTCGCTGCGGTAGACCCACCGCTTCTGCGAAAGCTATGGCCAGTGTGAAAATATAGAATAATTAATTGAAATCCAAAAAAAAAAAGTTAAGGAATTTTAAGTTTGATCAAAGAGCTTGATTTAAATATGTAATACAAGTCTCTGGTTTGATATCAAACCTGGTATTTCACATCTTTAACTTCATCACGCAAATGTTTTGAAGTTCATTACCAGAATTAGCACGTAAAGTTCATTACCAAAATTAACATGTGTAAATATTTTTATTGCTACATATGGGTTTCACTTTAAAGACATGCATTTCAAATTCTGACAATTTCACTGTTATGTTAATTATAACCATTTTTTTTATTTTTATGTATACTGTCAACGTAGAACGTAACGACTTGAGTACTGAAGTATAACATACAATAAAGGTCAGGAAATATGTCGTGGTGAGCCAGCTGTATTTAGTACTTTACAACCAAGAACAAACGGAACGTGTTTACGGGGTTTAGCTGAATAAGTTGCGCAAGCGTCGGTGTGATCGAAAAAGAAGAAGAAGCAGCACTGGATAGCTCTTGTTAAACATTTAACGTGTAAATAACTTTTGACAATTTTTTAGTTTACAAAGAAAGAGTAGACAATTGTAAAAATGTATACTTATTGTTATGTGGTTGTCTTCAATATATTTCGATGAATATATACGTTGTAGATCTGTTATTAATGTTTAGGTCATTTGTCAGCTCTTTTTCCCGCCATCTTGACCAGGCCTACATTCTATTATTTTGTCAAATTTACAGACACACGTGAAGTCAAAACCAAATCAGTCAAAAAATTGTTCAATAGTGAACAACACTAAATAATATCACAGTAGTGCCATATTTCCATGTCATGTGGTAGGTGTTTACAGTGGTCCAATTTGACCTATTTAAATTTTAAGCAATTGATGTCCTTTAGGTCAATTTGTGTTTTTTGTAATACCTCAAATATTTTCAAAGTCCATTGACATATGGCTTTGAAACTTTGCACTATTGTTCACCATCATGACCCCAACCTGTAGACAGAAGGAGGTAACTCTATCAAGCATTTTGTCAGAATTATGCCCCTTTTTCGACTTAGAATTTACGTTAAAGTTTTTGTAATACCTCAAATATGTTCAAAGTCCATTGACATATGGCTTTGAAACTTTGCACACTTGTTCACCATCATGACCCTAACCTGTAGACAGGAGGAAGTAACTGTATCAAGCATTTTGACAGAATTATGCCCCTTTTTCGACTTAGAATTTACATTTAAGTTTGCATACCACCTCAGATATTTTCATATTCTATTGACATCTGGCTTTGAAACAAGTTGAAATTTTATTCTTTAATCTTTGAGAGCATAATAGGACTCTCTTCAAGGCCTATAACTGTAACATGGTCTTAAAGAAAAATTTTACCCTTTTGTTAACTCAGAAAATTTTACATTTTCAAGGTTTTTTTACTATCAAGCACTAAGAATAGTCGAGCGTTGCTGTCCTACCGACAGCTCTTGTTAATCTAAGGAGTTTCTGCTGTATTATGCATTTGTTATTAAAATGTTTGATATGTTGGATGACCATGTGTATTTGATAATTTGTATGACTATTAATGGTAAATTGGTTTGCAATAAAAGGGCAAAAAAGACTTGAATATAAGTTTACAATCTTTTATAATGAGCCATACTGGTAAGGCAGGCTTCGCGAAAGTTGCCGGACCGTCGGACATGTCCGACAAAAATTAGGCCGGTCCGATATTTTTTTCCGAGTTCCAGACCTTATGTCCGGTACGAATACCGGGATATATCCAAGACCAATCAAGACCGAGTTTTCTCCCTTGAATAAAAAAATGTAAAACGAGTTTTGATTCGCCGTTTCATTTTTAGTGTCCAATCAAATTAGATACATACAACTTTCAATGATCTTGTACTCGGAAGAAAATGTTGGTGTTACTGCATTATTAAATTATTACGTTGGCGCTACGCCATGCAAAAAACGTAAATTATCTAATGAAGGAAAAAAGCGAAACAAAAGAAATACGAGTCCAGGCGCCTGCCGAGAAAATTTGTGGGTAAATGGAAAAATGGCCGCTCGTGGTTGGTTTTTAACGAGGAAGAAAATAAGATGAAATGTACATTGTGTCATAAATTTTATAAAGATCATATGATGATGATGATTTTGATCATGAATGTTTAAATTTCCAGACAGAGTCCATCAATCTGGATAAACTGATGTTTTATTTAAGAGAATAAAATTGTGTTGCAAATCTTTAAAAGTTCCTATGTCTTTAAAAAAACACAAACGTATTACCATATACATATATTTGGAAAAAAAATTCGGTCAGACAAAAGTTCTTTCGGTCAGACAAGAATTGAAAGTTTGTCTGACCGGATGTCAGGCAAATGTTTCAGCAGTTTCGCGAAGCCTGGTAAGGTACATGCAAAACCAGATAACCATCAAAACCGAACAGCTCCTAAAATGCTGATTTAGTTGTTTACTTTGTTCAGTGGTTGAGATATATCAGACTTTTTTTATTAATATGTTTCTTCTATGGTTAAGTAAATTAAATTGATTTTAACTTTCTTGAGAGGTAACACTAACAGTTGTGTGTCTATTGCAATGTTGACATTGAAAATTCTGATGTCAAGAGTGCAATACCTGAACTCTAACGCTATTATCATTTCCTCAAAGCCCTTCTTGCTTAATTATTTCCTTTTTTAACTTGGAATATTTTCCTTTTTTCTCAAAAACCATGAAAGGTATTCACTTCGAACCTGAGATATTTGTTGACTGCTAAGCCTGTTGCATATTTGCAAAATGTATGCCCCCTCAACGCAGAGAAAAATGGAGTGTGCTGTCCGAAGACAGGTCTTGTTATATATTTAGTTCACCTGAGTGATAGCAATGTCAGGTGAGCTATTCACATAAGTTAATCAATATTAGCATTGAAGTGTTTCTTGTTATCATGTGTTCAGTAGTTTCAATTAATTAGTCTGAAATTCCCAATTAAGACTGTGTACAATTTTCCCAACAATTCCAATGGTGTAAAACTGTTAGTGGCTTTCCAAAATACTGAAAAAAAGAAGGCCTAGACTTTGTTGATATTTTTTTAATGGAAAAGCAATGACATCTCTCTATTGTTATTACAGGAGTCTCTAAAACATAGCAATGAGCAGTGACTATCAAGAATATCCAGATGTTGTACAGGAAGTGAGAGGAGCTTTAGTAAGTCTTATGTGTGGTGATAAGCCTAACGTTAAGCATGTTAAGATTTTGTTAAAGACCACCCTTGTGGCTGATGGGTTGCTTTTAAGGGTTGAGGCCTCAGAATTGCAGTCTTCCTTTATCCCTGCATGACTGTAAGAGACAATTAAACGGGTTCAAATCATTTCATAGCTCCATTTTGACCATTGGTGTTGCTTTAAGTTTGTAACACCCAAGGTTAGCCAGAATCATCTTTCCTGTTTTGGCACCATATGACTATTGTGTTAGTGCACCATAAAACCAAACAAACAAATAAGCTTTTTAAAGGTACATTAAGCCTCAAAAATGAATACATATTTAAAAAATATGTAATTTTTTCTCTTGACTTGTTTAGATTAAGAACATGTTTACTGCATATTATGTGAAAACAGCATTGATGACTGTGAAACAAATTTGTCAGAAACATAGCTAAAACATAGAGAGTAGAATTTTATCTTCCATACAAAATACTAAATCTGACACTATAACTTCAGCTATGATTAATTCAGCAGGGCTAGCACTGGCAGATTTTTTCTTTGAGCCAATTTTTCGCGGCGAAAATTGCGTGCCTGTATTTTATTTTCAAACAAGCAATCATGGTACTGCAGAATAACCAGAATTCAATTGTCAGACTTACTTATTGCATTATCTCATATATGGAACACTTTAAAAGGCATGAGATATTTAGAAGAAAAAAAAAAACATAAACTATATTTTACAACTTTATTTTGGTAGCTACATTTTTATCACATTAAAACTGATCATAAAAGCTTGCAGCTCAGTAGCTATAACATTTTCCAGGCTAAGTTGTTCAGCAATGTTTTCATAAAATCTAAGTCAGTGGCATGACAGTGACATCAGAACCACATTCTAATGTGCTGCTTCAGCTTGCTTGGTTAATGCCAAAGACTTTGTTTGAGGACTATCTGTATCTGAAATTATAAAAACAGAAACATTTGAGAGCAAGAAGAATAATTATTAATGAAGAAAAGAATATTGAAAAGTTCTAAACTAAACATAATTCAGGAAAAAAATGACATACTATTCATTATAAGAGTAAAGTTATTAGCATAAGTTTCCTAAAAATATTTTGTATGCTTCTTGAATTTTCCTTAAACATTTCACAGCCATATGCCATTTGTAAATGAATGCTCCAGACATATGTTATGTACAAAGTAAGGTCAATTTTTTTCCAGGAATACTAATTGTCAAATATACTCCTTGTCAAATTTATATAAGTTTTTTTTTTTAACAATTTTTAGGTCCGATTTAATTTGCAATTTAAAAAAAAACAACTTATATTCTATAACTCATAATTCCTTTGATCTTTTTATCAACAACAATAAAATTTAATGAATGCAAACTTACCGTAAAGTCCTCCATTTCATAACCAAACTGTTGATTTAATTGGCGATAATCTTAAGATGCCGCTAGTTATTGTTTTTATATTGAATATAAAGACCAATTATCCAGTGCACATTTAACAATCTGCCACAGGTATTTTTCACACCAATTAGTGTCGTATTTATCAGCTGATAAACATGTAAACATACCATGAGGTCAATGTATTAGACTGTGTTACTGTTTATAACAATATTTTATTTGGAAGGGAAGTACCAAATATAGACCAGTCAATGACCCCACAAAAAGGAGACTGTGTCGCTGTCTTTTGTGATAAGAAGCGGTAAAGCGGAAGTTGTATATGGTAAACCAAATGTGTACTTTTCCATTCTTAAAATAGCAAATGCTAAATTTAGACTGGATATTCCAAAAGTTATACTTTTCGTAAGTTGGAGCCAATCATGTTTTTTTTGAGCCAATTTAATAATTTTGGAGCCAATTTGCTCATTGGCTCCCGCCAGCGCGAGCCCTGATTCAGCCATATGGCCAATGAGTACAATTTTGGAAACTGTAACAAAACACTAAAATTAAAAGCATCTGAGAGATAAAATTAAGGCCATCCTTAAAAAAATGTTTATTTGCAGTAACGCGACTGACTCACAAAATTTGCCCCTACTCATATTTTTTTTCATGGTCTGGATAAAAAAAATTTTTTTTTTTAATCAGAAAATTATGCCTTGTGCTTTGTTTTCGTTTTTTAAAGGTTAATAGAAGAAATAAAATGTAGTTCTTATTAAATTAGGATTCAGTTATCAATTTATTAATTGTTACCAGCTTATCAAAGTATATATTGTCCAGCATTTTGAAATTCCATGTTTATTTGGGAGTACAGTTCAATAAAAAAAAAATAATAAAAGAATTATCGACCTACCTACCCACCTTGAAAATTCTGGGTCGGGTTACTGCAAACAAACATTTTTTTAAGAACTGCCTAATTGCAATTTTAGGATTTAATGTTCTGAACTGGATAAACAGGGTAAAAGTAATCTTATTTGTTCTTTACAGAATCCAGGTCGTTTAAAGTTTCAAGGGAACAGTATAGTGTTTAAAAATACAAAGACCGGAAGGGTTGATCAGTTTCAAGGAACTGATATAGATGAGGTGAAGTGGTTGAAGAGAGCAAGGGGTTACTGTCTCAAAATTGTCTTACACAGTGGACATATACACAGATTTGATGGCTTTAAAGAAACAGTAAGATACAGATTCAGATATTTAAAAAAATAGTTCTTTTTCAGTATAATTGTGCTTCTTGAAATTTTTCTATGGCGCTTGTTTTAGTCAATCTATACCTGTACTTCCTGTTTTACTTCCGTCTTCATTTATTGATTTGAGTTTAAGCTCATGTTACTACAAAAAGACACCTTGTCAGGTTAAGGTAAATGAAGATGAATCTTGGAAGGAACGTTCTTTACATTAAATATCAAATCTTAATATGTTCAAATATTTTTGTTCTGTACAGAACTTTGATTGATAACAAAATTTGAACATCTTCCAGGCTCAAAGCTTCAATGTGAGGCATATTCTAGTAGATCTCCAGAAAGATAGATCGCATTATGTTCCTGATATTAACCCCAACCCAGAGGTCACTTATTTTTATAATGTCTGGAATAATAGGGAAAACTTTTTAAAAAAATGTATTCGATAATAGATTTTGGGTTGACTTGTATGTTTTAATTGTTCCTTGATTTGCATTGTTTAAATTTATATCTATATTTTATCTATGAATTTTTGATTTACAGGATCAGGACAAACTGGGATCATTTATTTCACGTAATTACAATACGAAGCTGGAACCTGTTGATCTTTCAGTTAAAGGATGGAACTGGGGACAGGCTAAATTTGAAGGTATTTCCTATAAAGATAAAGCAATAAAACTCCCTATAATGTTGAATTCAAGGACCTTTATGCATGAAATTAAAAAAGGGTATGCAGATTTTGATGCAGTAAATTTAATATGTGCAAATATAATTGGATTGTATATCTGGACATTGATAAAACTGTTCAGAGAATAATGAAGCTATCTTGCTCACCCATGTGAAAGTGACTGTGTAATACCTTTTGTTAAAGTTATGCATGCTAGTAGCTACTTTATTAGCAGCCAACTGTTTATTTTACCAATCATGGAAGGTATTTGCTTAAAACTTTACACCTACCTATGAGATAATTTTCCATGGGTTTAACGGTAGCATGGATTTCAATGGAATAATAGCCCTTTATGTGAACTTAAACTTTACTAGTTCAAGATTTGCTTGAAGAGTCAGTGTTCCCTTGAAACTTGACACATGTCTTCAGAACATAATTGAAGGCCACTTTCCAAAAACCTTAACTGGCCCAGATTGTTCCTGAATTACTGGTATTACAGTTTGTGAACTTACCAAATTCATGTTCTTAGTGTTTGGGGTAAAGTTCTGCTTTAACTACTACTTGAAACTTCATACATCTTTGGAGCATAATTGAAGGTCATTATTTAAGAACCATAACTGTAGCATGGATTTTAACTATGGAAAAATTATTGCTACAAGTTCCACATCAGTGACAATTGATATTGAATCCAAACTGACGATATTAACTATGATATTTGGTGGCCACTTCTTTTCTGTAGTTTAATTCCAACAAGGCGTTCATAAACACTTATCCGTAATGTTTATTTCAGGATTTAGGCATATTGTTTGTAGCTCATCTGAGCCAGTGTTACATACAACTGAAGTAGGGTCATAAGTGTCTTGTGGACACATTTTTAGTTCTTACTAGTATTGTTTAGTCTGTTATCTTCAGGTAATGGTTTGAATTTTATGATTGACAATAACTTGGCATTTGAGCTTCCACTGAACAATGTATCTACAACAACAACAGCCAAAAATGAGATCACGCTAGAGTTTCATCAAAATGACGATGCCGCGGTCTCTCTAATGGAGATACGATTTCATATTCCTGGTGATCCAGCTAACCAAGAAGTAGATACAGTTCAAGTAAGTTTGAGCTATTGCCAATTTTTTTTTTATAATTTTTGACCTTTGACCCTCACATAAAGGTGGGTTTTTTTTGTCGTTGCCATAAATTGCTGGGGTTGGAGGCATAAGTGTAACCCCCAGTCCATCTGTGTGTGTGTGTGTGTGTGTGTGTGTGTGATGGAAAACCCAAAATTTTGGGTTCTGGTTGATAAATTTTTCCCTGCATTTATGGGGAAATTTTTTGTTAAAAATTTGGTTTTGGGATGACCAAAAAGAGCAGCTGATTTTTTCAAATTTATGGGTCAAAAAGACTGGTTTTTTTTTTACTTTAAATGGTTTTTGTCAGAGATTTCCCTTTTTCTCTGAGCAAAAGCAGTTTTTATTTCCCTTTCAAAAAGTAAGATATTTAAAACTCTCTAAAACAAAAAACCTCTCAAACTAAAAACCAAAAAAATTTGCTTCCAAAGGGGTGTTTTTATTGCAAAAGGGGTTTTTGCTTGTTTAATTTAACAATTTTTTTATTTGGTTTGGACAAACCCTTAGGTCGGGGCCTCTAACTTTACGTTAGGGGTCGCTGAGTTTAAGGTCAGTGTTGCTTAGAACAGACTTTTAGACTGTTATTGACTTTAATGCCCAATGTGCATTGAAAATCATTGACAAATGTGCAGGTTTGGGGAGCATCCATAGCAGATATTCTTGTTTAATCTCAATTTTTTAGTCAATATGAATATTGTAAGGAAAATTGATTTTATTAGATAGTTTCATGTTGATTGTTATCTTTCCATGGAAGTTTTGTTTGAATCTGACATCCCTACATCATTTTCACATCATAACTTATTTAAGGTTATTGTTATATTATCAGGAATTTCAGAACAAAGTTATGGAGAATGCTGAGATTATACAGGCAACAGGTGATGCAGTCTGTGTTCTCCCTGAGGTACAATGTCTCACACCCAGGTAAATACTTCTATACCTGATTTCTTATATCATGTGATATATTTTGTATCTTTATAGTGGGAATATTTTTATGCCCCCGCCATGTAATGGCCGGGGCATATAGTGTTACCCTGTTCCGTCATTCTGTCATTCCTTCATCATCAGTTTCCGTTCATTATCTTAAGAACGGTTGCACACATTCAACTCAAATTTGACATATGGATATGTCATGAGAAAATATAGGTCAAGTTCGAATTTGGTCATGGTAAGGTTCGATGATTTTTGGCAGAGTTATGCCCCTTTTACTTTGAAAATAATATGAAATTTCAGTTTCCGTTCATTATCTCCCCAACGGTACAACACATTCAACTCAAACTTGACATATGGATATGTCATGAGAAAATACAGGTCAAGTTCGAATTTGGTCATGGTTCGATGATTTTTGGCAGAGTTATGCCCCTTTTACTTTGAAAATAATATGAAATTTTCAGTTTCCGTTCATTATCTCCCCAACAGTACAACACATTCAACTCAAACTTGACATATGGATATGTCATGAGAAAATACAGGTCAAGCTTGAATTTGGTCGTGGTTCGATGATTTTGGCAGAGTTATGCCCCTTTTACTTTGAAAATAATATGAAATTTTCAGTTTCTGTTCATTATCTCCCCAAAGGTACAACACATTCAACTCAAACTTGACATATGGATGCGTCAAAGGAATGCGCAGGTCAAGTGCAAATTTGGTCATGGTTCAATGATTTTTGGCAGAGTTATGCCCCTTTCACTTTGAAAGTAATATGAAATTTTCAGTTTCCGTTTATTATCTCCCCGATGGTACAACACATTCAACTTAAATTTGACATATGAATATGTTTTTGGAATGCCCAGGCCAAGTTCGAATTTGGTCATGGTTCAATGATTTTTGGCAGAGTAATGCCCCTTTCACTTTGAAAATAATATGAAATTTACAGTTTCTGTTCATTATCTAACTTAAATTTGACATATGGATATGTCAAAGGAATGGGCAGGTCAAGTTGGAATTTGGTCATGGTTTGATGATTTTTTGGCAGTTTTAGCACTCATACTTTTTGCCATTATTTTGGCTACAAATATGCAATATGCTATTTTTAAAAGGTTAAGACTGAATAATTTCAGTGCCTTGAACATTGTATGAAAATGGTTTGTGTTAACATTGAAAAGTTTTAAGGGCTTTGAACTTAAAATGAAAAAAATAATTAATGCACCATCTGAAATTGTGGCTGCATGCGGGGGCATCCTTGGCATGATGACACATTTCTAGTTTATTATTTCATTTTTAAAAACTTAATTAAACTTTTCCATCAATTTTCTATTGACTAATTTATTCACAATTTTCTGTTTGCAATATATGCATTTCTTTTAAGGGATTTTTTGCAGTACTTTAAATTTTTGAATTCAGTGTCATACTTACAGAATGTTGTCATGTGGTTTTATATTACAGGGGTCGTTATGACATCAAGATGTACACAACATTTTTCCAGCTTCATGGTAAAACATTTAACTACAATGTTCCATACACTTCTGTCTTACGCTTATTTCTACTTCCTCATAAAGATGGCAGACAGATCTTTTTTGTGGTAAATTTATAACTTTATTCAATCATTATACTATTCTTGTACATACTCAATAATTGTTTCTTTTTTATGTACTTTTTGATATGATATATGATTGGTATGCTGGAAAAAATCTTAAAGAGCTAGGTCGTGATGTATACATTTTCATTCTTAATATAAATTTCTTATGTGCTTTATTTACTTACCATAGCAAACATACAAATAATGAAATTATGTCAAATTTATTTGAATTTGCTATGCTGTAGTGAATAGTTTGGAATAGAATTAGGAACATTACATCTGAAATACCTGTAATATTTGGAGTAAAGGATGAAGAAATGAAAATATAAGTATTTATAGGGTACGGAGTATTTTGGCAAATTTGACTTTGTTTTTAGAATATTTATGAATGATTATTGTTATAACTGTTGTCATTGTGTTTGGAAAGTTTCTGGAGTTTAATGTCGGGAGGAAGTATTCTTATTTGATGTAACGGTTGTTTGTTGTTTTATTTTCAGGTGAGTTTAGATCCACCAATAAAACAAGGTCAGACAAGATACCATTTTCTGATATTATTATTCTATAAAGATGATGAGATGACACTGGAATGTGGACTAGGAGAGTATGTACCATAAATATTATACTTTTATAACTATGAAATACTGTTGGAAAAAGGCGTAAAATGAAACAAACAAACAAACAAAACCTATTTTTCATGAATTTCATTCCATTCAGTTATGTCTTAGCAGCAAGCTTCATATTATTTAGAAATACCATTTCAAATCTCAGTACTTTGTCATTAAAGTTAAACAATACCAATGCCAGTAAGCTAAGAAATGAGTGGTGTTTGTTGCCTGCTTGTGCCTGAAATGATAATGATAGTAGCTTTTAGAGTCTTCTAGCTTCAGTTGGAAAGTGTTCTTAGAATGTTAACAATGGCAGTCAACCATTAAAAATAAGATGTTATTATGCAAATGGTTTGAGTAGGAACTTTAAATATTTTGTCATTGATTCTATTCAGTTTAAAGCTTCTCAGTTTTATGAAGCCATGATTTGCATAAGATGATGTGAGATTTGTTACATAAACCATAGTGATGTAATGTATCAGAATTAATTCAATTTTATAAGGTTTCTGTACTTGAAGTATTTGAAAAAATAGAATTCTGTATGATTAATGCACTCTGTTTTTGTTTATCTCTGCAGTCAATTAGAAGAAAGATATGAAGGAAAATTACAAAAGGAAATGAATGGACCAGAGTATGAAATAGTTAGTAAAGTGTTCAAAGCTGTAACTACTAGAAAAATCACAGTTCCAGGAAGTTTTCTAGGGTATGTTTATTTTTGTGACAATGTTTGCAAGCCAGACGCCAAACTTCTCAAAGATGAGTTTTTTGTGATGGCCTATGTCCATTAACTGTATGTCTTTTAATTATCTTTTCCCAAACCAATGGTTGGATTTTTGACACTTCTTAGAAGTGATTTTACAGATGATAATCTACTAGCCTTATAGCAAATAATTCCAGTCGGATGCAGGAGATCATAGGTGATAAGAATAGCCTTTTAAGGAGCTCCACTGAGGTGCAAATGCCTAAACACATAAAATTTGAAATTCTTACATAAATCAACTGGTGCACTAAGAACCAGTATGCAAAGATTATAAACCTAAAATTTACTCTAAATTAAATTGAGAAATCAATATTTGTATGGTTCTCAGTTTAAAATGCTTTTCATTTTTGGGTCATTTTGCACACACACAAAAACATGGAGAAATGAAGTGAGCAAATGATCTAAAATTTTGGACACAACTTCAGACCCGCTTCAAATGATACACATCTTTAAAAAATAAGGTTTTCAGTCCTGTCAAAAAACTGTGGAGTCCTTCAAAGAATGAATTTCTTTAAATAACAAAGCCTGAGCATAGATGTTTGATTTGTAGCAGTGATCCAAAATTACACTGGTCATATTTACTAGTAGAATTAGTTACATTTTTGAGGACAAATACCTTGATGAAGTGAATTATAAATATATTTTGTTTTACTTAATTAAACATTATTTACTAACATACATATGTAATAATATGTTATGTTTGCACCAGGCACTCGGGTACCCCAGCAATAGGTTGTTCATATAAAGCAGCTACAGGTCTCCTTTACCCACTTGAGAGAGGTTTCATTTTCGTGCACAAACCTCCCGTGCATATCAGATTTGACGAGTTAGCAGCTGTCAACTTTGCCAGAAGTGCTGGAAGTACGAGATCTTTTGATTTTGACGTTGAAACTAAAGCTGGAAATGTTTATACCTTCTCAAACATTGAAAAGTAAGTCTTAGTTTTAAAAAATATTTTAAACTTGTTTTGTTTCTTTCTTCTTCATATTATGTTATACCCCCTGGCGTCCGTCCGTTAGCAATTTGGTTTCCGGAGCATAACTTAAGTTCCATTTGGCCCACAATATTCAAACTTCATAGGATGATTGTCCATATTGGGTAGAAGACCCCTATTCGATTTTGGGCATCACAAGGTCAAAGGTCACTATGACCTTAAAACTGAAAAACAGTTTCGGAGCATAAACTATGTCCCATTTGGCCCACAGTGTTCAAGAACTTCATAGGATTGATTGTCCAAATAATTGGGTAAGAAGACCCATATTGATTTTGGGGTCTCAAGGTCAAAGTCACTATGACTGAAAACAGTTTCCGGAAGCATAAACTTCAGTTCCATTTGGCCCACAGCTGTTCAATCTTCATAAGAATGATTGTCTATATTGGGTAAAACTCCTACTGATTTTGAGGTCCAAAGGTCAAGGTCCAATTACTTAAAACTGAAAACAGTTTCTGGAGCATGAAACTTAAGTTCCATTTGGCCCACAGCGTTCAAACTTCATAGGAAATGATTGTCCATATTGGGTAGAAAACCTATTGGTTTTGGGGTCAACAAGGTCAAAAGTTAAGTCACTATGACCTTAAAACTGAAAACAGTTTCCGGGAGCATAACTTAAGTTCCATTTGCCCACAGTGTTCATACTTCATAGGATGATTGTCCATATTGTCACAAGATCAAAGGTCAAGGTCACTATTACTTTGAAATTGAAAACAGTTTCTTGAGCATAACTTAAGTTCCATTCGGCCCACAATATTCAAATTTCATAGGAAGTTTGTCCATATTAGGTAGAAGACCCCAATTGATTTTGGGGTCACAAGGTCAAAGGTCAAGGTCACTCTTACCTTAAAACTGAAAACAGTTTTCAGGGCATAACTTAAGTTCCATTTGGACCACAATATTCAAACTTCATAGGAGGATTGTTAATTGAAGGAGGTAATACTTTATTTAATTCCAATTCTTACAAATGCTTCATCTTGACTTTAAAAAAAAACACTTTCGGGCATATAATGCTCCGCCTAGCGGTGCTCTTGTGTTGAATTGAAGTAATTTTAAGTAATTGGCTCATTCAATACCTAAGTAGAAATTTTGGACTTTAATGATATATGACTGTATAGTAATCATTAAATATTGTCCAACATAGGTCATGTGCCTCCTTTTTCTTAGAAAAGTTACTTTACTGAAAAAAAGCACAGGCTTTCTTTTATTAATGCCATATTACAGAATAGGAAAAACTGTTCACTGTAATGTATATACTGTCATTATGCAGTATTTGTTATAGATCCACTGCTTGTTGGTACACAAACATGTTTTAAACATGGTTATTTATTTACAGGGATGAGTATGGAAAACTATTTGAGTTTGCAAAGAATAAAAATCTGAGAATGAAAAATATTGGTAATAAAAAGGTAGGTAGTGTGTATCTTGTAAATTATACAACATGATTCTTCAGCTGATGCTGTCTGATTTCAAACTTTTTTCAATTGCTGGTTTGACTTAAAGGTAAAGAATGCCGTCAAAATTTAAAGTATGCTCACTTAGTTTTACAGGGAGAAGTTCAGATAGATGATTCGCTCCTCAGACACCGCAAAATTTCAATATGACAATTGATTCGAGAGGTTAGGTCTTATAGTCATTTGTCTGTCATCGTTGATTCAGAAATTATGTGATTTTAGTGGTCAGTCAATTGCTGAGATACTGGTAATCACTTGTTAGTTATCCAGGAAAGCTGTGACCCAAGATGTGACCAAAAAAGTGTTGAACTTTGTGTAAAATCCAGACAAAGAAAGAATTGACAACATTACATACATGTATTTCAGAGTGGTGTTAACAATTATGATGCGATGATGGACAGTGATGATGAGGATGGAGGACATGATGCCTATCTGGAGAGAATGAAAGCTGAAGGAAAAGACAGGGATAGTGATGCTCTTGATGATGATAGTGATTCTTCAGGTAATGCCAATACTATAATTTTGTATTAGTTTCCCCTTTTGAGATAAAGCAAAAATATAATATTTCTGAACAAAAGTGCCACGGGCATGATTCCACCAAACACAGGTTCTTGTCATCTCCGACTGCTCTTGTTGTACATACATTTGTAATAAATTCATAGCCCAGAACGGGTTATGGAAGTAATAGTGTTTCAATTGAGAAGTTCATTTATAAATTTCAGATGAAGATTTCCGACCTGAGGATTCAGCTAGTGATGTTGCTGAGGAGTATGACAGTAATCCTATGACTACCTCAGACTCTGATGAAGTAAGTTGGTAGTCAGTAAATTATAGTCAAGTTTCAGATAATGAGTCAGTTACCAGTAAGTTGGTAGTCTTAAAAATTTGCTTTCAGTTAGTTGGTAATCTGTTAGCATTTATAAAGCTGTTCTAAGGTGCTAAGTCATAAGGTAGAAAGTAAGTATGGTCTTAGTCATAGAGATAGTAACTTAATTATCAGCTAGTAGACAGACAAAACAGTGGTATGTTGGGGCATCTATGTATGTGTCGGATAGGGTACTATACTATCATAATAATGTACAACACGTTGTGTCTGGTTTATACGTCTATTCAAACTACTAACCTTTACACTACAAAAAAAGGAAAAAAGTTTGGGGAAACCCGTTTTTACCCCTTAGGGTAAAAAAGACGTCCACGCATACGTTGGGTCTTTTAACTGGCAAACATGTTATAAGCGCAATTCTCGACAGTATGCTTTTGTAGTTAATAAATATTGTTTAAGTGATTATTTAAACATGTAAGACCCACACTTTGTAACACCCCCACCACATAATGTTTTAGAGTCTATATTACTTTGTCATGTTGGTTGGTCATTCAGTTAGCTGGTCAGTTAGTCTCCATGTGTCTGCAATAAAAATCCTTTATCCTTTGAGGGATTTTTTTTTCAAATGTCAACCTAAACAGGGTAATGTGCAGAACCCATGCCACCAATGTCCCATGTCAAGGTCAGGATCATGCTTGATACTTAAATATCAGATGGCCAGTAGGCAGACAAGTTTGTTTGTGCTATAAGTCATATACCCCTTCAAGGATTTTCTTTTAACTTTGGTTAAATGTTCACCTTAAGGGAATGTGTAGAATCCATGCCATCCTTGTGCCTGATTTGTGTTGACACAGTTGTGCTGCCTCAAGGTAAAGGTTACCTTTAAAAGTTTAATACCAGGCAGTAAATGGGGGGTCTGTGGCTGAGTGATTAAGGTCATTGACTTAAACTACTGGCAACTCATCACTTCAGACTGGAATTCTTTCATATAAGGAAGCTCTTCAGCTACCTTACGGAAAATTAGTGGTTCCACTTGGGTGTCTTTTCAGAGGCCTTCCTCCACAGGTAAAGCTGGAAAGTTACCATGTGACCTTTATAGTGTTGGCTCAATGTAAATTTTCAAAGTTTGATAAGTCAATAATTCATGTTTCACATTTTTGATGTGTGATAGTGTTTATTTCTGCCTTACTGTTTGGTTTACCTTGGCCTTACTATTTGGTTACCGTTGGCCTTACCATTTGGTTTATGTCTGCTTCACTGTTTGGTTTATGTCGGCCTCATTAGTTGGTTTATGTCGGCCATACTGTTTGGTTTATGTCGGCCTCACTGGTTTATGTCGGCCTCACTGTATGGTTTATGTCTGTCTCACTGTTTGGTTTATGTCAACCTTACTGTTTGGTTTATGTCGGCTTCACTGTTTGGTTTATGTCGGCCTCACTGTTTGGTTTATGTCGGCTTTACTGTTCTGTATATGTATCATGAAAATGCAAGTACACAGTTTGATGGGGGTGTTAGTATTAATGACAGATTGCATAAAATGAATGATTGGTATAACTTCAGGAAGGTAGTGGCTCTGGTGGTGAACAAGATGAAGAAAAGAAGGCAGAGAAGAGGAAAGAAAAGGAAAGGAGAAAACAAGAAAAAATGGAGAAGAGAGAAAAATCTAAATCTTCTAAAACTGTGGTAAATTACAGAAAATGTTCATAGTTAAAGATATACAAATGTAGATTGAAGCATATTGTTAGTCAGAATGTTAATGTAAATCATATATAACAAAAATTAATGAAAATAAGTATAGAGGGAGGGGGAAAGATAAAAAGTATCTGCCTTTTAACCAGGTATGATTGGTTTGAGTGGTACTGAGGTCACAACCCCTGGAAAAAAAACAATTTGGAAAAAAATTAAAAAAAAGGAATAAAATATTTTGGAGTTGGAATTTTCCTGCATGATACAAAAATTTTTTGGGAACTCATTGTAAAAAAAGTAGAAAAAAATTTGAAATTTTTTAAATTTTTAAAAAGAAGGTGGTCAAGAAAAAGAAGAAAAAAGAAGATCGTGACCCAAAAAACCCAAACGTCCCAGACTGATATTCATCTGGTTTATGTCAGAAAGAAAAACAAAGACATAAAAAATCCTGGTTTTTCTTTGTTTTGATTCTCAAAAAAAAGCGGGAAGTTGGGGAAGGGGTTTTTAACAGAAAAGGGGAAAAAAGGTGAAAAATTACCCCGATAATTATTGAAAGTTTTAAAAAGATTATTGTTTATATATTTGGGCTTTTTGATTGGAAAGAAATTCAACAACCTACCCAAAAATTTCAAAAGATGGTTAATGACAGATTAACCTATTTTTGTGCAGAGTCAGTTTAATTTGGGGGTCCCTGGTTTTGGTTGTTGATTTAAAAAACACTTCCCTAACATTTGGGTAGAACCAACCCTTCTTTTTATATAAGGTTTTATCCACTGCTTTTTGGAAATTTGTAGTTCTACCGGGACCCGTTCAATGCCCGAAAAAACTCCCAAATGCACCCGAGGTTTTCTTACCACTTAAGGAATTTTGTCTATAATTTTTTCTGTGTTGTGTGATTAAAAAAAAAAAAAAAAAAGGGGGATTTTTTTTTTCTTTAAAAATTTGGCAAATCTTTTATTTTGGCAAAAAGTTTCAGTATTTTACATAGACTTGCTTTTTATATTGAAATTACAAACATTTTACTTTCAAAAACTGTTTAGTTTTTTCCAAACTTAAATAATTAAACAATATACAGTTATTTCATATGTGATTTGGGAACAGTCAAACTGTTGGCCCGAGGTGGAGGGGGTAGTGTTTTGAACTTTTGCCCAAGGCCGTAGGCCGAGGGCAACAGTTCAAAACACTATCCCCGACACTGAGTGACAACTGTTTGACTGTTCCCAAATCACACATGAAATAACTGTTTTATTACCTGATCAACTACTGATTTAACAGTATTTGCAGAAGAAAAAAGGAACAAGAAAATAGTTTTGCACTGTATATGTTAATAATTAAACTTAATATTTTAACTATGTCACGTCAAATCTGGTTCATGATCAAGATCGATGGACGCTTCAAGTGGGAATCCTCTATGACGTCAATGACGTCAGAGCACGAGAGGGAAACAGTTGAAACTATTGACCGGTCAACAGTTCGCGAATGTTGACGTTTTTAGAATTTCAGAAAACAGTAAATAATAACAAATTACATTTATATAAGGTATCAGGTAATAAATTTATTTATGTATTACTAGGTTTTTTTTCTGCCCTTGTCTTTTACCAGCTCTTCTCATCTTAACTCAGAAAGCTGGTGACAAAAAGACTTGCTTTTGCTATTATTATAAAACCAGAACAGCTTGCATTACTAAACAACTTATTTATTCTGATATACTGATTTAGCTTAGAAAGTAACTACAGAAAGATACAAATTTAAAGCAAGCAAAAAAAATCAGAAATTTACCCTAGGCCAAAATTTCTTGAAATCAACATTTCAGACTGTTTTGCTATGTTAATTATAAATAGAGGATATTGAATGAGTGTAAGTTCAATACTGAATTTATTGCATGAGTTGATAAAATTATATTATGCGAGCCTCTGGCGAGCATAATATTATTTAAATCAACGAGTGCAATAAATTCAGTAATGAACTTACACAAATTTATTCTATTTATCACATACCCAAAATAAAGACCATTTAAAGTTAAATTAGAGTCATTTTTCATCTATATGACATTGAGCAAACATTTAAAGTTTCGGAATTTTACTATTCACAAGATTTTACAGCAAAATTTAATCTCTTTTAAAAAGTCTGATTTGACAGTAATTTAACAGGGGCATGTCTTACAGTTATATATAGGAATATGTAATACATTTTAGCCATTTGAAGAGAAAGCAAAGGAGGCCAAAGAAGAATATGATATTGCTATTAAGGAGTACAATAAAAAACTTAAAGAAGAAGGACCTCCAAAATCTAGGTGAGAGATTCAATTTATAAGATTTGAACGTTTTTAGATTTGAATTCATTTGATATATGACTAGCAGCTCAAAATATCTTGAAACTTTTATAATGGGGGAAATCTGTATTTTGGTGTTTCACTAACTAAGTATTTAACACAAACATACCAGCAGTGTTTCTGCCAGCTCTGATTTTCTGAGGGTCTTTTATGACCCCCTGTATGATATTTTAGGGGTCATTTCAAATTCATAAGGGTCATGCCAATAAATTTAACAAAAATGTAAAAAAAAAAAACAGGTAACACTTTATAAGTTTTATTTACAATATTTTGTATATTTTTCGTGAAGAAATTGGTCAATCTCTGCTATTTTGGATTATTTGTCATCCAATAATAACGCTGTATTTCTTAAAAATTATGTGTGTTAATTTTCATAGAAGAAAGAAAGTCGATACTATATTGAAATTCGTTCATAGTCGCCTTCTATTTTTCATAGTGCTTCATAGTACAGCCTAGTGACGTAATCAAGGGCCAAATAAAGCTTGACACTAAATATGTTAAGTGTTCATCCTTAGCTGTTTTACAGAAATTAGAAACATTCTCCTGTCGCTATCGCTCCTTCGAAGTTTCTAATTTCTGTAGAACAGCACAGAACGATATGAACACTAACATATACGCAGACTGCATTTTCCAGCAGACAGTTATTCGTTCGCAGAATATGACGACAACAAAATAAATAATTTGTTTGGGCGCTTTCAATATATGCAGTAACGTATAATGCAAGCGTTTATTAACTAGTTGAAATTGGCTAAATGCCGGACCACGGACCCGGTAATTTCATTTCTCATTAAAATTATAGTGGAGCCCACGGTAAACATTCCGTACATTTTTATACTGAATTGACGGTTTATAGTCTGTATATCTGACTTGTGTTGAAATCAGCGACGGTGAAATTCTTGCGTCACAAAATACGCACTAACTAAATTTCATTGCGCCATGGCTGAAAATAGTGCGCCAAAAACGCAAAAACGCGCTCTGGCAGAAACACTGTACCAGAGAAGCAAATTGTTAGAGTTTTTGTGTATCCTAAAAGCAACAATGTCTAAATAGATACGAAAAAGTAAACCTTTTAGTAAAAAAATATGGGCACAAGATGTGGAAAATATGCACAACGTGACTATAAGTTTTCCAGATATCTTAAGTCTTTGATTAGTCTATTATGACTTTGTGTGGGGCATTTTGTATTGAACATTTTACAGAATTAATTTTTATTTATCAGAGTAAAATATATAATTATAGCAGTCCAAGTGAGAAAAAGTCAAAGTCGAAATCAAAATCCAGTCCGAAGAAGCCAGCTGTAGAATCTAAGGCAGGAGCTGGTGGTTCATATAAAAGTAAGGAATTCATTTCGGAGAGTGAGTCATCATCTGACGAGTCTGAAGATGAGGATGATAAACCTCTCAAAAAGGTCAGTACAACATGTAACACTGCATGATTGTAACATAATTCATTGGAAAATCATGATGTTTATTAAACATATTTCTTCTCCAGTTTTCTCCCTTGATTGTGATTTAAGAAAATAAAATGTTCTATTTACTCTGGTTTGGTAAGTTAGATGTGTCTCATACAAGTGGAATTTGTATAATTATGGTTCAATGGCTTCATACTCGTAAACCATGCAGAACATTATTTAGGGAAATCAGATAATTTTGATTATTTACTCTTAAAATTGTAATTAACATAGTAACATACTTGAAATGAATGACCTATTGACATTTGGCAATACCATTCATATTGTCATCTTGAAAGGATGTCTAGTTGCTTCAACTTGCTAAAAATGATTGGGCTAAAATTGTATCAGGTACTTAATTTAGCTTCATTTCAGCTTAATATTCATTTTCATTCTTACACATAATACTAAGATGCTTCCATTCAGTTGGTTGTATCATACAACAGGGATATTAATTCAACAAAATGGTTGTTATGCTCCCCGAAAAATTTTGGGTTGCTACCTTGTAGGTCAAGATCACAGCATGACCTTGCAGCAAAATTGTGTCCGGCCCATAACTTTGTTATTTGAAGTCAGATTTTACAACTATTTCACAGAAATGATCACCATGTTTAGACAGATGTGTCACACGCAAGGTCGGTAGATAGATCTCATTGAGTAGAAGTGCAGTGCAAAGAACAGTACCTCTGCCTTGCCTAAGTTTGGAATTATCACACTTTGAACTTTGTCTGGGACATAACTCTGAAACTACAAAAGATATACTTTCTGTGTCCAAAACTTAGTCGGGGAGCATGACCTGGTTAAACCGGCTCTTGTTTGTAATTGTTTCATATTACAGAAATATTTTATTATATTACCCTTGTTTTGTTTAGAAACAGAAAACAAGTAAGAAAGAGAAGAAGGAGAAAATGGAGGTAGAAGAATCTGGTTCAGAATCGGAGGGAGAAAAACCAACAGGTGTGAAACGTAGATCTCAGAGGAAAGAAGGGGAGGAATCTGATGTTGGTTCAGTAAGTATAAATCTGATTTTATTGTAAAGTTAAAGTTTACACATTGTTCTTAAAGGATATAAAGTATTTGTGATGAAATATTTTTATAAAATTTACAAACAGTAAAATTATGTTGTTTCCATAATATTGTGGTCAATTCTCTAAAGACTTGTAACATTGAATGTTTGACATGAATATTCCACTTAAACAAAATAAAATATTCCAGAATGTAATATTATGGTGCTGTTATAACAATTAGCAATTACTGCATGCATGCAAATAAAATATTGCCAGATCTAATGTATGTGCTTGTGAGCTCTTAAGGAAATTACAAACATTTCTTTTTAAAAAAAGTTTATTGATAAATTCACTTTCTATGGTCTCTATAATTTTAATTTTTTGACTGAGGTCTAGGATCACAACTTTTTTCAGACATCTTCTTGTATGATACCAATAAAATAAGTTTATGAAGCCTGGTAAAAATGTTCCTTGCATAAAGTCGCATCAAGGTATTTCAGTTAATTTTGTTACAAGCAGAAGTCTGAATACCATGGCAATTAGAAACAAAATCTTAAATCTGTCCACTATACAATCATTGTTTATTTTGTAGTTACCAGATGAAGAAGAAATATTAAGTTCCCCGGATCACTCGGATCCTGGTGAGGCTGCCTCCGAGTCCGAGTCTGGATCAGGTTCCGCATCAGAATAAAGAATGTGTGACAACACAAGTCAGAATATCTGATCAATACAACAAGAGTGATTTCCCTTCCTGTGTTGAATAATTACAACTTGTTATTTTACATATTTAGAAAATCATGTAAATCATGTATACGAAGGTTTATTGTTGTGAATATATGTGAATTCTGTTTGTTTATAAGATATTTTCATGATTGTTACAAGAGCATCATAGGTTTACTCTGTACTCAATATGTTTGGTATTAGTTGCTTTTGTTTGTTGTAAAAAGCAGTAGTAACGACAAATGCTTGATTTAAATCTCAGACTATGTTTGACGATATTGCCTATGTTATGGACAATGATATTTATTCTGTTTTTGTCAATGACACTTTACTCTGTCAGGGTTTCTTTTCGTGTTAAGAAACAACAAAAAACATTACCACAATGTTAATGACTTCAGAAGAAGTCTAAATGAAATTTGTTAATAAAATTTACTGTGTATTTTCCTTTTTTATTTTATAATTATATAAAAGGTAAACCTTGTCTAACATTTTAATATCAATGTTGAAACCAAAACCTCTGGAAGGAAAGTTTATGGGTTAAATAATCTATACATATCTCTTTCTAGAAAAACCAAACTTCACTTAAGTGTCACATCCTCTTGAATGAAGATGGTAAGGAAATGGGATCACTCTAGATATATGTGTTGCTTTTGAAGTCATGAAACATGTAAGAAAAGTGCAAGTACAAGTGCATCATTGAATGAATAAGTTAATGTCATGTGAGTGCAGAATATAATCTGGTGTAAGAATGGAGGCTACTTTTTGATATGACTGAAATTTCTTGTAAGTAGCAGTTAATGTAAGATATAAGAAACATGGTTAGATTTTAGATTTCTGTAAATTATCTTGGATGGGACCAGTGTATAAAAACTTTCTCATCTATCATCTCTACCTCATTTTAACCCCCTCCCCCACCCCTCTCCCCTGAAATGGGGATGCACATATACAACGCCCCATCTGTCTCGGCAACCATTAGCCTGAATATATCAAAACTTGATAAGTTACTTCCAGCTAAGGAGGACCTGTGCATATAAATCACATGTTCAGGGAGTTCTGTCCCACCTTTTCTACTAGTATTGCAATAATTTCTGTTATTATGTTCAATATATAATTTTGAAAAAAGGAATTTAATTCAAATATTCCTTCTACTGATACATATTTTACTAGCACATAAAACCTGCTCTTATGTGCTACTTTAGAGAGTAGTTATGTTTCCAGTAATATTATTCCCTATTCCCTCTCTCCCCTTCATAGAGATAGAGTAGTTTTGCAAATGTCCATCTTGATAATTATTTTTGATAAATTCCAAAAAAAAATTTTGCCTTGCAGATGACTTACTGGTGTTGGAAAATATGAGTGTATGTACAGTAAATATGAATTTATAAGTATGACTGTTCAGTGGGATACAACATTATGTTTAATTACTGGGATCCTATATTGTTGTATGACACAATTTACAAGTTTATGAATCATGTATACAAGTAAACATAGTTACTCATTCACCTACTTTTAATATGTCAGTAAAGTGCTAATGAAAAAAATCCAGTCTTTGTTCTGTATTTTGTAAAGAGAATGTTTTAAGTGGATATCAAGTGGTTGTTTTGAAAGTGTTCAGGGAGAAATATTAGTATACTAATGTGTGTATACACAACATTTGGAGTCAAGTGTGTAGGTGAAGTCAAATGGTACATTTGGAGTCAAGTGTGTAGGTGAAGTCAAATGGTTACCTGTACACCACATGTGTGGTAAAATGGTCAATACTATGGTAACATATACACCTGATGTGAAGTAAAATGATCAGTTGTGTGGTAAATTTAACACCACATGGGGAAATAAAATGTTCAACTCGGTGGTAACATCCATGTAAAGTCAAGTCTGTAGGAACAACACTACATGTTAACAAAAGTGGCCAGCTCTGTGGTAGTTAACATGTTTAGCAAAATGATACGATCTGTGGTAACACTCACCACATATGGAGTAAAATGGTCAGATCTGTGGTAACATTTACCACATGTGGAGTAAAATTGACTGATCTGTGGTAACATTTACCACATGTGGAGTAAAATTGACTGATCTGTGGTAACATAACCCATGTCAGACACAAGAGTATACAAATGAAATAGCATTTACATGTATTATTGTTTCGATTATTGAAATTATTAATTTTGCAAATATTCATGAAATTCAAATTTATATTCTGCAGTCTGACCAAGGCATAATTTAGTCTTCACTAATGTACTTATCTGGCCATCGTATTCTGTAATTTGACTATTGTAGTTCGTAATCTGACCAACATATGCTCTCATCTGACCATGACATACAATAAGTAACATTAGCCTGACTATTGTATTTCGTCATCTGACCATCGTATTCTGTGATTTGACCATCGTATGTGATTTGACCATCGTATTCTGTGATTTGACCATCGTATGTGATTTGACCATCGTATTCTGTGATTTGACCATCGTATTCTGTGATTGACCATCGTATTCGTAATGTGATCATCGTATTCTGTGATTTGACCATCATATTCTGTGATCTGACCATCGTATTCTGTGATCTGACCATGGCACACACAAGACTGACTTGCATTTCATAAATTTTACCATCGTATATAGTTTGTAGTCTATGACTTAGGCTTGTATATCGTAATCTATCCACAGTATTTTGTAAACTGGTCATCTTATCATTTGATTTTGTGGTCAGAAATAACTTTTCATAATACGCTCATATTTCTAACAAATAATAAAGGAATCGCGCTTCTGGCTTAATTGGCTTGAAATCACTTTTCAAAGGTATCTTAAAACTTTTCTTGGATTTTACGGCAACGTCTTTTTTAGATGCATGTACTTCATTTTTAAAAATATTTACATTGGTAACATGTAATAAAGGAATCCATTAATAAAGTTATGTACAAAAATTCTATACGGTTGATTTTTTTTTATTTGTTTCGGATACTGTTTATTAAATGGTTCCTCCTCAATATTATTTCCTTGCTAATTGAAATCCAAGCTTTTATATACCTTCGGTAAGTTATATTCAATTTTAGATTTTGATATTTTTTCGTTACTTTCAGATTCCAGCATTGGCAGGCATGTCTCTATATATTAACCCGTAATAGAATCCCTTGTTTTTTCAAAGAATTGTTCCCAATGATGAAAATGTTTCTCCGGAGACTAAAATAATTAATTGCGGATGCAAAAGAATGTCCTATATTGAAATTTGATCTCAAGATAAATTTTGAAAGGATACCCCTCAATACTTTCAGTTTGAATTTACGAGTCCACATTTCTTGTGAACTGAATTAAAAAAAATCCGCACAAGTCCACCTACTGTTAATAATAATTATGGTAATTTCCCTGTAACTTTCATCACTAACTTATATCATACAGAGTGAGTTTATGGTAATGTGGTTTTTTTCTCCAGCTAAGTAATAGTAATTAAGTGCCTTAAGAACACGAGCACTTGACTGCTTATATTAATAACGCCACTTGAATTTAAACGATCCAAATGATAGTGCTGATAACCGAGAATTCAGATCGAACGCGGGAGAGGGTGATTGCTATAACATGTCTGTTTCAACATATATTATTTCTTTTATTAGATATAAAGATTCTTGACAGGTTATATGGCCCTATATAAACGGTTGTTTGTATATAACCCGGGGCGCTAGGCGAGCGTTATATTGCAAACAACCGTTTATATACGGCCATATAACATGTCAGGAATCTTTATGACGAATTTATAATACAGCAAACTTCTTTTTTCGGGAAAAAAAATGTAATTTCTTAATAAACTGACAGAAGCCGTGTACATGTATATAAAGCTTTATAATACTGCACGTTTGTAACGTCACTTTTCATTGGATAATCGTGACGTTTATATTATATGTTATTTTGGTTTTGGAGTGATATATGTGGATATATTACCTGTTAAGATTTTATATTACCCGAGCCGTTAGGCGAGGGTGATATTTTATCTTGGCAGGTAATATATCCACATATATCACTCCAAAACCAAAATAATAATTTTATTACCCTTCCCCTGCCGAGTTTAGACGATTTTTTAAAAAATCATTGCTGTTTCAAATGAAACGTCGAAATAAGATTCCCTTTAGGATACCTCTTCGTCACAACATGACGTCACATAAATACATGACGTATTTTTCCCGTACCTTACGAAAGTAAACAAGAGAAAAGGAGTAGTCTATTGAACGCACTTTTTTGTAATTAATATCAAGCTTTCACAAGGTCATATTTGTTTTTCGATACTGATGGTAATATGTATCATTACTCTACTTTGGTAAAATATTGATCATTTGACAGTTAAAAAGTGCTTTTAAATCGGAATTTACACCGCGTAAAATCGAACCGTACGCGCATCACCTCAGCGCATGTTGTTTACAACGTTGGGTACCAAACGGGGAAATTTAGCGTGTATATTACCCGTCTGGCTCGGTTATATCAATTTCTTTCGGGTGATCAATATCCAATCAAAAAGGCGAAAAAAATCTGGAAGGGTAATAAAGTTTTATATACACGGCTGCTGTCGACTCGTGAAGAAATCTTATTTTTTTCTTTAAAAAATGATGCTTGCTGTACTATAAATTCGTTATAAAGATTGTTGACAGGTTATATGGCCGTATATAAACGGCTGTTTGCAATATAACCCTCGCCTAGCGGCTCGGGTTATATTTACAAATAGCCGTTTATATAGGGCCATATAACCTGTCAACAATCTTTATAACTAATAATATAACCGTCACGATTATCCAATGAAAAGCGACGTTACAAACGTGCAGTATTATAAAACGTCAAATATCATAAAGTTCTCGTCTCTTGTGTCAAAGTGGTAAAATTTGAAATAGTAATGTCAAATATCCTTGACCTTTTTACAATGCGATATTTCCCTAGAAACGGAGGTAGCATTTCGCGTTTGTGTATGGCTAAAAAGAGAAACTTCGTATACATTTCCTCTTGTATTTATGCGTAACCTGGAAATAACTTACGATTACATAAAATGTCTTTTTTCCTGCCCTTGAAGAAGTTAAAAGCAGGCCATAATCTGTCTGGATATGGTGTTCGTCGTATTGATAGTACAAGATCATTTCTCCGACCAAAGTTAATGATGAACAGATAGTTCGAGAGACTGGGCTCGAAGTTAAAGAAACGGAGAGAAAGTAGTAACTTGTTATGGAAGTTCTAGGACATAATTATAAATATACAGGCGCGCCACGATTACATGGGCGATCGGTCTGTTGTTTGTAAATGACATATACCGTGTATTTTAGTATAGATTGGCATGAAATGACTTACTATAGGCCAAGTTAAAAGTCAAGTCGACTTGTACGTACACAACACAAGAAAAGCACCTTGACACTCGAGTCTTACAAAATTTTCCTGTAAACCAAATCCACGTTTAAAAATTTTATATACACTTTTGGGAAAATGAAAGAAATTAAAAAAACAGGGGCAAAAATTTTTGTAAATAAAAATTTGGCATATTTGAAATTATACACCTCTTTTTAAAAACAAACCTTTTATAAAAAAATGCATCATTCAAAACCCTTTTTCCGACTTTTTTGGTGTCCTGATCCTGATACAGTTTTTCAAAAAAAGTTTCTGGCCATAAAAGCGAGTCATGTACAGCTTCTCTTTAATATAAGTATCGTATATGTAAGGTCAAAATACAAAAAACGAAAGGACTCGATCTGCCTTTAAAGTTAAGTTTATAGTTGAACTGAACAAAGCTATAATTGTTTTATTTATTAAAAAAAAGGTCAGTTTAAGTCCAAGGTAAATTTGTCTGTATGTGAATAGGTTATTAAGTTCTTAAATATTTATCAATTATCAATGACACGTTACTTACGGTAATAAAATAAGTGACATTGCCAGTAGCCTTTTCTCTGATAAACCGAGATTACCCGCTTAAAACGTAAATACATGTCGTCGCCCTATTCTAAAAATGGTGTATCTACAATTTCCTCTTTTTTGGGAAAAAGGGGTTAAAGGTTCAAGACGTTGTAACTTTTATTTAATAACTCCTAACAGTGTGAACTTCTGGATTGGTATTATAGATGTCAACATGTGATGAAAGCACTTTGTTATTAGTTACCTTTATAATTTGCAGTAATTGTAAAAATTAAAAAAAAAATTTGGAGATAGACCAAAAATGTTTATTTTTAGATTAAAAAATTACTCTAAAAATGACGTTTGCGGAGATATGACAAAGTAACGCTAAAATTGTAAATATCTTTTTGAGTTAGCATTTTTAAGAGTAATAATTTTACTATAGAATATTAGTAGATTTTTACATTCTAAAAACATTTTCAGCCAGAGTGGTTGAACCGCTGACACTGAATCACTTTATCTTGCGTAAATTACTATGTCAAGTGTAAATTCATTCACGTGATCTCCAACGTGGGCCTTTCTCGATAATAACAATATAAAATTGTGCCATAAAAAAAGAAAAACAAACATTTTACAAAATTTTTAAGTCAATGGAAGCTTGCTAAAACAAACTGAAATATTTTGAACCATAATGAAAAATGAAATGATTGTAAACCATGTCTAATATTGTGATTAAATAATACAGATATAAGAATTATATTATCATTTCATTTTCATTTCATTTTATTGGCAAAATCGGCAAATAAACATTACCTTGGCCATTAACAGAGTATCATGAAAAATATGGCCAAAGTTAAATAGTTACAAACATTACATCATAAGACAATATATAACAAAAAGAGCAACAAGAATGAAACTAATTAAGAAGCAGTTACATCTTCAAGAGACTGTTGCCTCAACTTAAATGCATTATGAAACATAGTGAGCACATTTAAGAATAAGCTTTTTTTTATTAGTGGACAATATAGTCCGAAAAGTTTTGTATAGTAGGCCATGAAAATGTTTCCTAAATATTTGGTTCTCTTATAACAGTATAAATTGGACAACATAAAAGAAGTGGTATTCTGATTCAATAGAGTTATATATACATAGTTTACATTTGCGATCGTTTCTATCAATGTTAAAATGTTACCATTAATTCTTTTTAATTCACACAATTAAAGTCAATACCACATGCATTCAAAGTCTCAATTATTGTTGTTTGTGGTTTTAATATCAACGTATGAAAAAAATATCTGCTCAAGTTCTTAACAATCTTTCAAGATTGCAAAATCGTCGTTTTCAAGATTTTAATCATCCAGTGAATTTTGCGATCCCCCCATATTGGTTTTTGGTCGCACAACGTAGATATTGAACAGTGCTAAATCAAAAAACCGAGCCGGCAACATTTTAGATCATTGCCGTATTGTTGCTTTAAGAATTCTGCTATTATCTAATAATATAATCATTGACATTGTACCCGGAGAAACACCTGAAACTCGCATGGGCAAACTTAAAATCTATGTTTTGACAAGACAGTGGTATTCCGATCCCGATTGGGAATTTAAATATCTATTTATTTTGTAATATTTTAAGACTTGAAAACAATGATTTATCTGAAAAATGATGGCAAGTCAAACTTCCCCACCAGACTTGATGTTGTTGATATAAAATTCCAAAGTTTTGTGGAAAGTTCTGCTAACTGCAGTCACATGTTCTAAGAGACAACATTTCTGTAAGGACAACATCTGATAATGTAAGTAAGTCTGACCTGAAATGGACAAAATTATTATTCATTAAGCAATTAAACAACAACAATGTTCGATACTCCAAATAGTTCCAAATAGTTCATAACGAATATTCCGAATATAGTTATCCGAAACTATTTGTTGATTGTGAAACTTTGAGAAATATATATAAATAATGATAATACTATGAAACAAATACTAATACAAAATATAAATTCACTTATAAAACGTATGAAAGCTAAAAATATATTACTTACATGCTTCAGAAACCATTTTTTTAAAAATTGTTACTTGCCTTAGTTAGCCATGGCTGATTTAGATTACGATTGTTGTTGTTATCACTTTGGAGTTAGAACAAAACAATTATATTGTCAGGCCCCTTCAGGTCACATGACCATATATTTTTCAACTTGATTGGCTGGCACGAAAGATTAGCCTAAAAGTGTTACATGTGTTGGGAGATACGACGAAAAAAAGGCTAAACAGCAAAGCTTTCCATTGGACATAGAACAAAAATACAGCCGCTATATCTACAAAAGTATGACGTAAAATTCTTCACAAGTTTTGTTTTGGAGATAGGGAACAAACTAATTACTAAAAAAATGTGCAGTTATCTCATTTTTTGTAAAAATGGAGATAGGACATTTTTAGAATAAGGCGACGATGTAGTATCCAATCAAACAACTGCACGATAATTTAGAGTAATTTCCATAAAATGTCTAGATAACCTGAAACGTTTTAAAATGTTTTTTCATGTTGGACCGTATTTTTTTATTGAAATGATACCACATTTATAACTATCACAACAAAATAATCACAACACGACACAAATTCATGACAAATTCAACACAATACTAACCAACAATATTTTACAAATTTATGATTTGACATTATAATAACTAAACACAATGATTAAAAAAAAAGTAATGAGATTATGCATTTGTGTATTATCAAATATATATTTTACAGTTGTGTACTCGTACAGTAGAATTCAGTATAACGGCAAACCTTTAAAACTTATTAGCACAACAATAAGAATACAATACAAGTTCATGACAAGCCTTTAGAACTAATTAGCACAACAATAACAACACAATACAAATCCATGACGAATACAATACAAATTCATAAAGTCACCAGATATAATTTTATAAAAGTCTATGGTAAGACATTATTATATGTCACCACCATACAATACACATTAATGAAATGTATGTACGTACGTGCGTACGTACGGATGGATAGATGGATGGATGTGGTGTGAACGAAACCTTTGCCCCGGACATGTCACCAGTCATGCCGTTAATTTTAAAGCATAAAGTTTTAATAATTTACCTCCGTGCAATTTCGACAGACTATTAGCCAAGAAGTTATTTTGAGCCAAATATAGGTCACTGAGCACCTAGAACTAAAGTGACAATAATGGAGGAGGTTAGCCTTGATAAGGGCTGATGTGCCTACAGAGGGCGCCACCGTTCAAGCCGTCTTTTCCTGCCTGGTCGTCCCTGTCTAGTTTATACGACCACTCCTCAGAACATCGGCAGCTAGTTCGTAGAATGCTAACTCGCCAATTAGCCAATTAAGTACTGGTGGTAGTTTGGTCTCCAGGATGCCTTCTTTGTTAAATAATCGCTAGGATCTTAACCAGTCAACGTGTTTTTGTGAAGCGAAGCTAAGCCAAGCTCCATATCTTCTGTCGATGCCCTGTGCCTCTCCACGGTGTGCACGTACCGATGAGTAAGAGTAATGTGTTTATACTACAGTGTAAGTTATGAAGCCACTATAATGGGTAGATGTTATAACGTGTATTCCAATTAATTATAATTTCTTACAAATTTTTTTTGTTAATTCTTTCAGAATTTAATATTTGTGAAACTGCTATCTAGAATCCCCGCATGACTCCTTTTTTAATTGTTGTTTTTATTGAATGCGCTCAATTTTTACACCACGGATGTTTTGAATTGCATTTGATTTTTGTGTTTCTTGACTACCGTTGTTCGACTTGCTTTGCTATTTTTTCAATTGAATCAGAACTTAGTCATAAAATTAATGTCAGCCAAATGAATTACTCTACAAATTAAGTTTTTGGTTACAACAATTATCTTATTTAAACCATGTTTTATTTAAAATGTAGAACATTCAATAAAGATATGGTTAGATATATTGATTATGTCATTCGATAATGTAAGAATTCAAGTATCTACATAAATCATCCAACAAGGAAAATATACCTAACTTATCAGCCAACTTTGTTATACCTAAAATAATATGGTTAATGTTATATTGTAATTATCAACGAATGGAGGTGCACAATCAAATCTTACTTCCGAAAAAGAAATGATTTAAAACTTGCCAACGGATAAACAGTTGTTGCAAGATAAACCAATGAGAAATTTTTTTAACTTTCAACCCAATGGTGACTAGTTTAAGTCAGTTCTCAAATTATGTAAAACGAATTTATCCTGTTAAAAAAATGAATCGACGGGAGTGTTAACGCGTTCAAAATTCAAGAACAAAATACAAAAAAGTACCCCACCCCTTAAACCCTTAAAATGCATTATAATTATGTTATCATGTGGATTTTATTTTATGCAGTATAGCAAGAGCAAAGTTACTAGTAAAAGTAGTTATGTACAAAGTACATGTTACAAGACAGTTCCTTGCACGATCAACTTGTATTAAAATTAATCACAACTAACCTATACCACATATAGACTTTGTTACTTACATAAAATAGCTTTTAACGCTAACATCTGTACGTGTTAGTCACGAGTGACTGTAGTTCAATGAATGAAAATGAGTATACCAATGACTTCCTAATAACTACATTGTATTTATTTATAAAATTATTTATGTTTTTTATAGATGTTTAAAAATATACATGTATATATATTTTTTTAATTATTTGTATTGTTGTTGTTGTTTTAATTAAGTTTGGTGGTTAATTTCTCTTTTATTATTATTGTGATGAATATCTTTTTTCGGAGCGAGGGCAAACTTTTGTAAACTTATATTCTGCCTTCTTGAAATATATGGGTAGTAAGATAGTGTAACTTCTTTAACATCATCATAATTATTTCTCAAAACAATTAAGATTTGGAATCCTAATAGGATCATAAACGTTAACGAGTTTTTTTTTCAGTTCACAAAGGGTCATAGTTATGTCAAAAACAATGTATGGGCCTATGATAGTAACACCCATATTTATCCAACCCCATCTTCCGCGCTATAACACATTCCTTCCCCATATTCCGCGCTATAACACATTCCTTTCCCATCTTCCGCGCTATAACACATTCCTTTCCCATCTTCCGCGCTATAACACATTCCTAGCCCATCTTCCGCACTATGACAAATTCCTCCCCAATCTTCCGCGCTGTAACACATTCTTTCCCTATCTTCCGCGCTATAACACATTCCTTGCCAATCTTCCGCACTATAACACATTCCCCATCTTCCGCGCTATAACACATTCCAACCCCATCTTCCGCGCTATAACACATTCCTAGCCCATCTTCCGCACTATGACACATTCCTCCCCAATCTTCCGCGCTGTAACACATTCCTCCCCAATTCTTCCGCGCTACAAAACATTCCTCCCCGATTCTTCCGGGCTATAACACATTCCTTTCCCATCTTCCGCGCTATAACACATTCCTTGCCAATCTTCCGCGCTATAACACATTCCCTCATCTTCCGCGCTATAACACATTCCTCCCCCATCTTCCGCGCTAAAACACATTCTTCCCCCATCTTCCGCGCTATATAACATTCCTCCCCAATTCTAACGCGCTATAGCACATTACCCTCCCCATCTACCGCACTTTAACACACCCCCTATCTCCGCGCTTCACGCTGTAACACATTCCCCCATTTTCAGCACTATAATTCATTCCTCCCCCATCTTCCACGCTATAACACATCCCCCATCTTCAGCGCTATAACACATGGCTCCCCCATCTTCCGCGCTATTACACATTCCTCCCCCATCTTCCCCGCTATATCACATTCCGCCCCTATCTTAAGCGGAATAATACATTCCTCCCCAATTCTTCCGCTCTATAACACATGTCCACATCTTCCGTGCTATAACACATTTCTCCCCCTTTTTCCGCGCTAAAACACATTCCTCCCCAATTCTTTCGCGATATAGCACATTCCCCTCCCCATCTACCGCGCTATAACACCCCCATCTTCCGCGCTGTAACCTTTCCCCCATTTTCAGCACTATAACCCATTTCTCCCGCATCTTCCACGCTATAACACATCCTCCGATCTTAAACGCTATAACACATTCCTCCCCAATCTTCCGCGTTATAACACATTCCTCCCCTATCTTCCGCGCTATGACACATTCCTCCCCAATCTTCCGCGCTATAACACATTCCTACCCAATTCTTCCGCACTATGACACATTCCTCCCCATCTTCCGCGCTATAATACATTCCTCCCCCATCTTCCGCGCTATAAAACATTCCTCCCCAATTCTTCCGCGCTATAACACATTCCTCCCCCATCTTCCGCGCTATAACATATTTCTCCCCCATCGTCCGCGCTATAACAGTCCGCGCTATAACACATTCCTCCCCCATCTTCCGCACTATGACACATTCCCCCCCCCATCTTCCGCGCTATAACACATTCCTCCCCAATTCTTCCGCACTATAACACATTTTTCCCTATCTTCCGCGCTATAATACATTCCTCCCCCTTCTTCCACGCTATAAAACATTCCTCCCCAATTCTTCCGCGCTATAACACATTCCCCCATCTTCCGCGCTAAAACACATTCCTCCCCCCATCTTTCACGCTATAAAACATTCCTCCTCAATACTTCCGCGCTATAGCACATTCCCCTCCCCATCTACCGCGCTATAACACATTCTTCTGTCTTCCGCGCTGTAACATATTTCCCCCATTTTCAGCGCTATTACACATTCCTGTGCTATAACACATTCCTTGCCCATCTTCCGCGCTATAACACATTCCTCTCCCACCCCGCTCTATAACACATTCACCCATCTAACGCGCTTTTACTTCCGCGCTTTTACACCTTCCTGTGCTATAGCACATTCCTTGCCCATCTTCCGCGCTATAACACATTCACCCATCTTCCGCGCTATAACACATTCCCCCATCTTCCGCGCTATTACACATTCCTGTGCTATAACACTTCCCTTGCCCATCTTCCGCGCTATAACACATTCACCCATCTTCCGCGCTATTACACATTCCTGTGCTATAACACATTCCTTGCCCATCTTCCGCGCTATAACACATTCACCCATCTTCCGCGCTATAACACATTCACCCATCTTCCGAGCTATTACACATTCCTGTGCTATAACACTTCCCTTGCCCATCTTCCGCGCTATAACACATTCCCCCATCTTCCGCGCTATTACACATTCCTGTGCTATAACACATTCACCCATCTTCCGCGCTATAACACATTCCCCTATCTTCAGCGCTATAACACATTACTTGCCCATCTTCCTCGCTATAACACATTCCTCCCCATCTTCCAAGCTATAACACATTCCTCCTTCCCCCATCTTCAGCGCTATAACTCATTTTCCCCCCTCTTCCCCGCTTTAACACATTCCTCCCTCCCCCATCTTCAGCGCTATGACACATTCCTCTCCCATCTCCCTCGCTATTACACATTTACCCATCTTCCGCGCTATAACACATTCCCCCTATCTACCGCGCTGTAACAAATTCCTCCCCCATCTTCAGCGCTATAAACATTCCCTCATCTTCCGCTCATTAACACCTTCCTTCCCCATCTCCTGCGCTATAGCACGTTTTGAATCATATCCTGCGCTAAAGCACGTTTTCTCCCATCTTCCGCGCTATAACACGTTTCCCCCATCTTCCGCGCTATAACATGTTTCCCCCATCTCCAGCGCTATAACATGTTTTCCCTCATCTCCCACGCTATATCACGTTTTCCCCCATCTCCCGCGCTATAACATGTTTTCCCTCATCTCCCACGCTATATCACGTTTTCCCCCATCTTCCACGCTATAACACATTCCCCCATCTCCCGCTCTATAACAACTACCTTCTCCATCCCCCGCGCTATAACACGTTTTCCCCAATCTTCAGCGCTATAACACATTACTTGCTTATATTCACCGCTTTGTCCGTCTCCATTGCTATAACACAGCACATCAGTTCATGTTACTTAACGGTTAAATAAATTGTTTAAAAGTGACAATTTCTTATAATATTGCATGCTCAAATACCACATCTTTCGTAGATTGAACTATTACGCCTACTCGCCCTCAGTACGTCACGAAACTCCCTGCAAGGCAAACATAACACCCAGCTGTCCAGCCACGGTCTACCAAATGTACATGATAACGGGTAAGCGTGAATATAGAAAGTAGCACGTTTTCCATCATCTCCCGCGCTATAACATGTGTTCCCCCATCTTCCGCGCTATAACATGTGTTCTCCATCTTCCGCGCTATAACATGTGTTCCCCATCTTCCGCGCTATAACATGTGTTCCTCCATCTTCCGCGCTATAACATGTGTTCCCCCATCTTTCGCGCTATAACACGTTTCCCTCTCCCCATCTTCCGCGCTATAACACATTTTCCCCCATCTCCAGCGCTTTAACACGTTTTTCCCGATCTCCAGCGCTATAACATATTTTCCCCCATCTTCCGCGCTATAACACGTTTTCCCCCATCTCCCGCGCTATAACACCTACCTTCCCCATCTTCCGCGCTATAACATGTTTTCCCCATCTTCCGCGATATAACATGTTTTCCCCCATCTCCCGCGCTATAACATGTTTCCCCCCATCTCCCGCGCTATAACATGTTTCCCCCATCTTCACGTTATATCACGTTCTCTCCCATCTTCCGCGCTATAAAACATTCCCCCCATATTCAGCGCTCTTACAGATACCCCCCCCCCCCATCTTCCGCGCTATAACACATTCGCTATTACACGTTTTTCCCCATCTTCAGCGCTATAACACATTACTTGCTCATATTCACCGCTTTGTCTGTCTCCATCGCTATAACACAGCCCATCAGTTCATGTTACTTAACGGTTAAATAAATTGTTTAAAAGTGACAATTTCTTATAATATTGCATGCTCGAATACCACATCTTTCGTAGATTAAATTATTACGCCTACTCGCCCTCAGTACGTCACGAAACTCCCTGCAAGGCAAACATAACACCCAGCTGTCCAGCCACGGTCTACAAAATGTACATGATAACGGGTAAGCGTGATTATAGAAAGTTGTCTGGTCATTTGCAAAAGTATAAATTTAATGTTGATATGTTTTGTATATATTAAGGTACACTGTTGTCATAGTAAACGAACAAGTGTGTCATTGTTGCCAAATTAAAGAAGGCAAAAAAGACCGAACACTGTAGAAAACTTAAACTAGCGTTTTTAATTTTAAACGATAAATAAGAGATTTTATCTTTATACCCAAATATGTTATCAATTTAAAAATGCGAGTAAATGTGAAACCGTAATCAGTTCCAAGACGTATAATATACGTAGAACTAGTTCTTATTAATAATCTATTTTTCGGCAGTGCAAAGCAAGTCTCTTATTTATAACTCATTCATTAATTTATATAAGACAACAGTCTTCCATTTCCCCTATAGCAACAGTCAGTTCATAATATCCTATAAATTTATACGGTAGCAACAGTCAGTTCATAATAATCTTATAAATTTATACGGCAGCAACAGTCAGATCATAATATCTTATTAATTTATACGGCAGCAACAGTCAGTTCATAATAATCTTATAAACATATACGGCAGCAACAGTCAGTTCATAATAATCTTATAAACTTATACGGCAGCAACAGTCAGTTCATAATAATCTTATAAACTTATACGGCAGCAACAGTCAGTTCATAATATCTTATAAATTTATACGGCAGCAACAGTCAGTTCATAATAATCTTATAAATTAAATTTATACGGCAGCAACAGTCAGTTCATAATAATCTTATAAATTTATACGGCAGCAACAGTCAGTTCATAATAATCTTATAAATGTATACGGCAGCAACAGTCAGTTCATAATATCTTATAAATTTATACGGCAGCAACAGTCAGTTCATAATAATTTTATAAATTTATACGGCAGCAACAGTCAGTTCATAATATCTTATAAATTTATACGGCAGCAACAGTCAGTTCATAATAATCTTATAAATTTATATTTTGCATCAAAGAAATTATTATAAAGTACAAAATTGTGGGGTACATTAGATGATTTAATGGTTGTGGTCTTTTTTTACTTCGGTAATTCAAAGATTCGCTTTACTTACAAGTATACTTCTTAAAAATTATGCACTCATCAAGAGAAAAATCATCACATGAAATATTGTGGTTAGGTTTTTTTTTATAATTATACTGAATCCTACTTTAAACCTCTTGAAGTTGTCTATCTTATTTCATGTTCAATATAAGAAATTTATAGACTAATTTTTGCTGCAGATTTTGTTCAACATGTCAATTGTTCATCAAGTGCAAGAAATAGTGTTATTGTATTTCGATTTTATAATACATGTATTTCATCCTGAAATTGTAACGTATAGGGGAAATTAAATTGACAAAAGTATTAATATTGAATCAACATGATCTACATACGGAAGTGAGATAACGGTTAGTTATCATTAGCAATCGTTGATGTAGGGGGAGTTTACATCCGAGGTAAATGCTTGTTCCTGGTTGGCTAAGTGACGTTCATATAATTATCTATTTTTAGCTTTCGAAAAACCCTCTAGTCGCCAATAAATATGTCTAGTTCATAGTTGTCTGTATCATTTTACGATAAGGAACAGAGAGTCAAACGTTGTCTATCAAACAAAGCAATAGAACAATTATATATATATTTAAAATTGTAAGTGTTTAACATTTGTATATGGATGTTATTCCATTTAATGTTTTTAAATCTTACATATATAGTTTATATATAAATGAAGTTTAAGCACAATATCAAAATTGGAAATAAAACCTCAAAATATAATTATAAATTAGATTTTTTTTCTTTATTTCAGATGTTCTTTAACCACATTATGATGTTAGAAGCTGTTATCGTCTGCGCAATTTTTGTTCAGAACACGTGGAGCGTTCCGATCCATAAACAACCGGGGTCGAGTTTGCAAGAAGATTTGGAAAGGCATAAACGGTCAGATTACACCGTTGAGTTTAAAATGAATAGTGAATCACATCAAAACTTAAAGGAAAATAAAACCTTAAACGAAATTGCCGATGCCAGTGTGCAGGACTTTAATAACGATCTTGTATGTCCAGATGAAGTTTCAACAAGAGCATCCGACCCGGTACACAAAAGGTCAAGTTGTCCCTGGTACTACAAAGTAACACATGAACCAAGGAGATGGCCAGTTACCATTATTGAGGCAGAATCACTCTGTCCCTATGCCATTGGTTCAAACAAAGGATTAGAGTGCACTCCAGTGACACAGGCCATGTCTGTGCTGATTCAGGACACTCAAAAAGACTCACAGGGGTTGTACGTATGGAAGCAGAAAACTATTCAAATCGCTGTAGGCTTTACAGCATCTGGTAGACGTATTGCTGAAAGCCAAACGCCTTCACCTACCACAGTCGCACCAAATGATGAGCCAGTATGGGCCAAATAAGATATTTGGGATTACGACAGTACATCATTGCCAGTAAGGCATTTTGTCCAAGTTTATGGACATATATGTTGGGCCATACTGGCTCCCTATGATAATAATGACACAGTGTAAGGTTGTACAATACTTTATTTAGATTTATAGAAACAAATGTGTTCAGAGACTTTTTCTTTTACAATATAGTTAAAGTTCATAGCATTATGGTACATGTGATGTTTAACATTTTTATTCTTATAATATTTTACATATATACATTTATACACCCTTATTTCGCTCGTTTGATATTTATGCATTTATTATAAATGATGTGCATTTTCTCTCTTTAAAGAGTGGAGAATATTACTTGTGGTTTTATTTTATAATGATAACAATTATTATTATCATTATTAATGTTATCATTATTGCATTTCTTATACATTTATTCTACAAAAGCTGAGGCACTCAGAACAAATTTCAAATTAATTTACACTTTGAACATATCAATCATTCCTACTTTATTGGGGTTTTTAATTGACTTTTTTATATAAATTATTTTTATTTCATTTAATCCTATCTTTTTGATTTTTTTTTATTATTTATTTATTTATTTATTTTGGAGGGGGACTATTTAAGGACGAATAAGTGTTAAATTGTAAGGATGTCAGTTATTTATTTGCGTAATTCCTATTGCTAGAAAGTGTACGGGTTATTGTCATTTATTTGCGTTTTTTTATTATTATTTATTTGCTAGAAGTACAGTATTTAACGATGTGCGTTTAGTTTTTGTCGGTATCTTGATCTTTAAAAAATATACTGTTACATGTGCAATACATATTTTCTTATTTATGTTTTACAAGTTTTTGTATTTACAATTTACTTTATTTGTTAGATTTATTTATTTATTTTTAATGTTAAGTTTGAAATAAAAAAAAATGATTTAAATGTTTGCCTTTTCTTTCATTCTCATTTCATTACATCGATATCCCGAGGGTCTGCATTTATTAGTATCACAGTACTGTGTTATTTTAGTAGTGCGTTAAAGTTGAATTTAGAATGACCAGCGGTCAGCCATTAGGGCGAGCTTTGGCGTATCATAAATACGTTATACTCTAAAAAATGTGTGAAACATAGCCGGGTGGAGAAGTTAACTTTAGGTCATGGTTTGATGACCTGTGAATCCTTTATAGTGCAAAAAAACACGTCAATCTCTGTTTCTTTATAAAATGATAAAACAAAATTGATTTGATAAACAAAATAAAATAAAACATTAGTTTATTTTATTTTTTTGCTGTTTATTTAGCATAAAATGTATAGAGTTTAGTAACGAATAGCAATTAAACACCCAATCATCGCCTGGGTTTTTGCTTTTTTTTCTGCATTTTAGTTAATAATAATTCTATATAATCTAGCTCAGAAGAGAAGCCACGGAAATTTGAACAAAAACCACTTTATTTTTATTATGTGACAAGTTAGTATGCCGCAGTTCTATATACAAAATGTCACTAAGAATATACAAAATTGAGCATATTTTTCTGATAACTGGTCGACGAATCGGTCATCTTCATGAAAAAATTGAGATTGTGTTCACCGTATATAACTATATTAAAGTAAAATGCCTCCAGATTCATGCTAATGTTCATGAAAGTTTTGAAAATGTTTAGAAAGAATGTATTGTGAAGTGAAGAAAGCAATTTACACGGAACTGACAATCGACGTTAACTACACAACAAGATGTCAAAATAAGCAAAAATAGCCCTTACTGCGTTAGTCACGCAGAAGAAATATAGTGATAAATACTGCAAAATCAGTAATTAATTGCACATAACATTTATTTTATTTAGAATTTCTCCAAAGTTTGATTTTATTGAAATGTTTCGGCTCATCTGGAGTATTGCAGCTTTAAATGTATACCTATTAATTTTCATGTAATCATGAAATATACGAATATACATGAATGCATTGAAGAATTTCTGTAGAATTACGTGTACATATATAACATACACTGTACATTGATAGTTTTTCAAACACATATTCCAATTTCTCTGAAATTTGGTGACCGTTTTTTTTATTAAACAGAGTATGCGGAACTTATACTTCTAATATCTACAATTACCATACAATGCTGCATATAAAATACAAGAACAAAATCAACGCTGTAGTATATATACAGCAAAATTTTCGGTTTTGTATGTTCGGTTAAATTTGCTTGGAAGTCGCCATAACGATCATTAAGTATCAGTGTGACGTAAAAATTCAACAACAGCAGCAGCAACAACAAACAACAAAAATACCAAACAACAGGAAAAACATAGATTGTAGTTTCACTATTGAAATTTGAAAATATACCAAATTCTTTATGGCATAATTTCTACAAAATAACCGAAGTACATAAGTTTGCACATAAATGTGTCCATGTGCAACATTTATTTTTACGTTATTCCTTTTCATAATGTTTATTTTAAATGTAATGTCACTCTGTATTGAAAAGGGACTTTTAAAAAAAGAGAAAAAAAAAGAGATTAGCATACCATTACGTGGAGTGTAAATTTCATCGAATAATAAATGTTACACTGACAATGGAGGCAAAAAACTTCCGCAATTTTAACACCTTTAAAAACAACTCCTATTTTTCTGATATAAATATGCTTTGAATTTGCTGAATGCTGACATTGTCTCTAGATGGAATGAAAGCTCAAAATTCACATTTCACTCTACTGACTTTTGTTCTATTATATCTATCTTCGATAAGAAAATGAAGAAATATTTGAGCTGTGTCACGACAAGACCAACATAATGGGTTTGCGACCAGCATGGATCCAGACCAGCCTGCGCATCCATGCTGTTCGCTTACAAACTCTATTACAAGTAGAGAAACTGATAGCGAACAGCATGGATCCTGATCAGACTGCGCGGAAGCGCAGGCTGGTCTGGATCCATGCTGGTCGCAAACCCATTATGTTGGTTTTGTCGTGACGCGGCTCATTTATGAAAAAAAAGTATCAAAAGTATCAAGAGGCCAATCTTTACAGAATTTCATATTTCATAAACAACAAAAACAGCTGAGTGATACAAAATGAACGTGTTAAAGCCATTTTCTTTGTCAATTCCTTTTTTTGACCTTGTTAATTCTATATAGGCAAGTAAATTTAATGGTTGTCGATTTAACTCACATTAGTCAGACATCTTATTTTGTTCAGGTATGTGGAGAAGAATGAAAGGGGTTGTGAAATCAACCAATATTCGTTTGAAATCACCACCATGTCAGAAACAAGACATTTTTACATGCCATCATCTTACAGTCTTTATGAATATTTTCGGTACATTTGATTTTTTTTTTCAAAACGTGAAATTTCAAAATGTCAAAATATTTAGAGCCTTTACTAAGCTATTATATCATTATGCAAGTAACCTATTCTTAGGTAAATCAATAGGTAGAAAATAAATTCTTGCATTGTTTCACTAATAATGACTAGATTTTCATTGATAAATGCCCTTGTTTAACACGCAACAGACGCATTTTAACCACATATCTTAAATACTTTAGTATAATGATCAACAAATTGTTTACATGTTTGAAAATAATATGCATGTTGTGGAATGATATATTTAGTAGTTTGAATTTTTGTATATATGCACTAAAAACTTAGAATTAAAAAAAAAGACTAACGTGAATTTAAGATCATGTTATCATGCTTAATAAGCACGAATTTACATGGTGAACATTTTTAATCGAGAAAGAGTTATAATAACCTAGTCCGAAATGTAACAAATGTAATAACTTTATAATGAAGGTTTTCTTACAGATCTATTAAATCAAAGTAAACATACAATTACATTGAAAACAGTGTTAATTCTACACATGTATACGTTTATTAGTATACCTAGCATTTTAACTAGAAAAAAATAAAATATAATAATAAAATAAGCGATGCATGAAATAAGCACAATTTAAAATGTATTCTTTAGCCGACATGAAAAGAATGACGTACCACTACGTCACGTGTACCGAAGCCGTTCCTTATGTTGCGGATGTTATCAGGGATCGACAAAAATAACCATTCAGTTCAACAATATGTCATAAATATAATTAGTATTTTGACCTAGTGATTAGCAAGCAAAATTATAATAAATGCCGGATATAATAACTTCACTTTATCATCAGTTTTGTTATTTCTAATATTAGTAACATTTTCTAATAACCCAAATGACAAACTCATAATGACAGTGTAAAACATCATTTTGAAGCACACGCTGTTTAGTGTTTACATATATAAACAATGTTTGGAATAATAATTATTATCACCTAGTTCTATTTTTGCTTTTAAAAATCAAATATAACACGTGTCTTGTGATTCAGAAGTAAAAATCATCACACTTATAGTACATTTATATGTACATGTGTCTGTTAAAAAACAAACAAACAAAAAACAACAACAACAACAACAACAACAAAAACGAACAAAAAACATTTTTATCACCGTCTTGATTTACACTATTATATTTTTTTTCACTTTAATGCGTGCGTCTGCGTGTGTTGTTAATTATTTTTGTTGTTTTTTTATTTGTAATGATATTTGAAGGCCATTTTAATGCGATTTTTCATTATTTTAATGTGTTATCTTCAAATACTATTATTTTTTGTTTGTTTCATTTTACGCCTTTTACAGTATTTCAGTCATATAGGCGGGTAGTTTCCTAACCAACGTTCCTGGAGAGTTACACCAGTACTAGACTACCTTCCTCCGCGCTAAACTACCAAAGTATCTCCCGGGGATCGAACCCACGCCAGAGAGGTAACTGGATTAGAAGTCATCGACTCTAACCCCTCGACCACGGAGGCGGTTCCAAATACCATTAAAGTCATTACTTAATTGAACAAGTAAAGTAAAAGAAATTAATGATCTGACAATTTCATACTGATGATGGTGGTGGGGATAATGATTTTGAGGATGGTAGTCGTGATGATGATGATGGTGATAGGGTGGTAATTGGTTAGAAGAGGTGTGATAACGAGGGTGATGGGCGGTTGTGGTGGTAATCATGTTCATGATGATGACGGTGATGATGATTATCATTATTGCGGTGATAATGTTGGTCATAATGATGATGATGGTTGTAATAGTTGTGGTGGTGGTGGTGGTGACGGCGCCGCGGCAACGGCGATGTTTGTGGTGGTAGTGTTGGTTATGATGATAATATTTCGGTGAATTCTTTGTTTAAAAACAAAACTAAGTTTATATTACTATAAACATAGCACACAATTTAAAAAATTCATCTCACATAATGCGTAAATATACATGTATACACGCCATATACAGTAGTTCCCATTGTAAGAAATAAATGATCGGGATATATTGGTTTCTTTTAAACTTCCTTAAAATATATTGTCTTCAATTACGTGACACGTAATATATATAAATTAATCATATCTATTCATCGATAAACTTCCTGCATTTTATTGAATAACTATAATGGTAGTGATTGAATGACAAAGTATAGAACTGTGAAAATGTATGTGTGGTTTTATAAGCATGGAAGTAAATTGTTGGTAAATCAAATTGGCTAATTAGCTGAATATATACATGCACTTTTAATGAACAAAAATGTAAAATTTCAATAAACAGAAACAGAAGGTTTACAAAATAAATCAACATGTTTTCCCCGATATTCTTCCTTTGACGTACATATGTTAAAATGGCTTGTGGGAAATTTAAGCTACCGAATTAATTTTATTTGGTTAGAGGGAAGGTATAAAGCCCGCATACTTCTTTAGTGTTGTTTACAGTCATCACGAGAAGAATATCAACCTCCATGGTGTTGAATTACATATATATGGTCTCTTAAACTATTGGTGTACTGCATGGAATTACAATATCACGTGAATAATTCTCAATAAGAGCGTTAACACCGTCTGACAACAAGTCCTTCCAAAAGACCCCGTCCCTGCTCCATATAGTCTGTCAGATGAAATTTACAAAAGAAAAAGAAAAAAAAAAGATCTTTTGTAATGTTGCTTTCGACCTATTTCGCTAAACTTTGCTTATGTTTCTTCAGTGTTAACAGAAATCTCTTGTATAAAAAAACACGTCGGAGGGAGGGAGGGATTTACCCCTTTAGATAGAGGTTCGTAAAGGATATATGATGAACATATTACATGTGAAGTGTCGGGTACAAACTTTAGATACGAATGTTTTCTAGTGTTAAAATGACATGCTTTATTATTTTTATTAATGAATGATATCTAAAGTAAACATTCAATTTTAATCATTTCAATGAGTTAACACTTCAGATGATAACATTTCTTAATAGGTTGTTTACATAAAATCGGAAATGTTCAATATCTTCCGCTAAATGGGGGAATACGATTCGCTCAACCAGACGATGATTACACGCGTTAACATTATAATACTACTACACGTATTTAAAAAGGGGTGAATTAAATTTGAATGTCTACCCAACCACAGATTTCTGTTATCTGTCTGACAAAAAAAAATGACAAAATACCCATCTCGAGTGAAAATATTACAGTGATTTGTTAACTTTTAAACTATTTTAGGTATGTAAATCCGTGTTAGTATAATTACTAAAATAACCGAATATTTCTACAATTTCATTGATCAATATCATCAGTAGATTTGTATTATCTATGTTTTGACAAATATTTTTAATAAACTATTTCAAACACTTGAAATGCCGAGTTTGTGTTCGTAATGTCTATTTGATCAACAATGAAGAACAATTTAAGTTGTGTCACGCATTAAGATACAAACAAAAAGTAAACATTGATGTCTAACAACAAGGCAATTAAAATCGTCTCTAAACATAAACAATAACTATGTAAATCATTCACCAATACCTTAGTTTTTTTTAAATATATAAATCTGGCAGTAAGATTCACAAACCCTCTAATAAATGCACCACTTATTTGTGGACTCTTGTATGAAAGTTTGATCAAATATAGTCTAAATATACATGTATAAGCAACCATATTAATGGTCTTATGATTAAATATGTATTTAATAAATTAACGCTAGATATACTCGTCAAAGCATACAAGTTAGTTGACGCAAAAGCCCCGTATTTAAATTAAATTGGCTATACAGTAATGCATTTTGGAGATTTTTACAATACAAATGATTATTTAATAATAATTGAATGTTTAGTCTGTCTTACCACTCGCTTTATATCTTAAAACGCGTATTATATACTATTTATGTGTTTATTTTGTTTGTTTACCCTCATACCATATGGACGAGCAGGTATTACTTTATACACTATTAGACCGACTTTCATATTTACAATATTTACAGAAACAAAAGCAAATTATTGGAAATTGCTGTTTAGTATAAAGGCATGTCCAGGTAGGGCTATTTTCGTCAACAGATAAAGAAATATTGCTTTTTCGTGCGTACAGGTCTTTTATTGTTTAAAGATTTACATATCAGTTTCCAATTAAGGCATATTTTACCATATGCACTGTTATTTTCTGTCGTAATAATTTCCAAACTGGCTGTTTTCGTGACATCGGGTCGTGCTTGCCCCAGTCCTGTTTTTATTTGACTTTCGTGAGTGTAATATTCTATTTTTAGGTGTTTCTTTTTTTTCCTGGAAATAAACTGAAAATCACCCGTAAAGAGTCAAATAAACTAGGTGTTAGATCATGACCTTGGTCTTATTTCAATCAAACTAAGGTCAATATTTAAAGAAATAATAATAGTAATAATATATTTTGATAATGGTGGTTTGTGGGGAGGGGGTGGCGGCAGGGGGCGGAATGTTTACGTCACACCAACACTGTAAATGCGGCTTTCCTGGAAGATCTCATGTGCCCCTAGGTGCATTATTTCAGGCACGAATGGGCACTAGGGTAGAATTACCGACGTTGCGTATTTTATAGTGCGGAATACCTTAATTTACAAAATGATTCGACTGGTCCATCTGTTATTCTTCACAAAACCATCATTTAAAGGAAAATTCAATAAGTGAATATTACAGTGCCGGCATGTCCGTGTTAATATCCGAAAGTGGTAGATATACATAGATTATATTTAGATGCGTAAATATTCTGAAAATTTCAAGAAAATGTATTTTCCTACACATTAATGATATTGAAAACAAATTTGTTGCCGATTGTCCTGTAAATTCTGATTTAACAATAGTATCAGGATAACAATGTACATATTTTAAACTGGTCATACATGAATGTGTTAACAGAATTGAAAATACTAGATATCGAGTTCTTTACTTTTTATAGGCTTTTAAACAGTCGGTTCTACATCCATTCTTTTAGTTAATAAAAATCTTACTAAGCCCTTATGATATCAATCTTTAGGTCAAGCTCACTTTGACCATAACAAAAAAATGTTCGATCAATAACGAAATAACTATTTTATTTGCGTAAGGATTATCAGAAAATGACCGACTTAAAATCGTAGTGCCCTGCTTTTAACGGGAATTTCCATGTGTGTCCGGAGAGCCAGGACTTTGAAAATACAAAAATAAAAGTCCCCACTATTTTCCATAAGGTTACAGCTGACTATTGCAAAATTATATTTGTGTTGACTTTAGATTTTTAATGTATCTATAATATATCATATATAAAAGGATTTATGTATGCATTATTACACTAGTTAATTATATATTCTTTTTTTTTTGCAAACCTGTACATACTGAACAGATTCAAATTGTTTAAATATTCTTAAATTTGTTCGTGATAAGAAGCATTTGTTTATATTGATATGTGACTCAAATTAGCATTTGTTTATATTGATATGTGACTTAAAAAAGCATTTGTTTATATTGATATGTAACTTAAAATAGCATTTGTTTATATTGATATGTGACTCAAAATAGCATTTGTTTATATTGATATGTAACTCAAAAATAGCATTTGTTTAAATTGATATGTGACTCAAAAATAGCATTTGTTTATATTGATATGTGACTCAAAAAATAGCATTTGTTTATATTGATATGTGACTCAAATATAGCATTTGTTTATATTGATATGTGACTCAAAAAATAGCATTTGTTTATATTGATATGTGACTCAAAAATAGCATTTGTTTATATTGATATGTGACTCAAAATAGCATTTGTTTATATTGATATGTGACCAAAAAATAGCATCTGTTTATATTGATATTTGTCTCAAAAATAGCATTTCTTTATATTGATATGTGTCTCAAAAATAGCATTTATTTATATTGATATATGACCCAAATTAGCATTTGTTTATATTGATATGTGATTCAAAATAGCATTTGTTTATATTGATATGTAACTCAAAATAGCATTTGTTAATATTGATATGTGACTCAAAAATAGCATTTGTTTATATTGATATGTAACTCAAAATAGCATTTGTTTATATTGATATGTAACTCAAAATAGCATTTGTTTATATCAAAATTGGTATCTGACTCAAAATAGCATTTGTTTATATTGATATGTGACTCAAAAATAGCATTTGTTTATATTGATATGTGACTCAAAATTAGCATCTGTTTATAGAAGCATATATTTATAATCGATAGTTGCATATGTTAAAATTGATATATGAACTATATAGAAATATATTTAGATTGATTTGTAAGCTACCTTAACATTAAACAAGTGTGAAATGGAACAGTAGTAAACAATAAACATTTTATTTCATGAAAAGTCACTTCGGATTATGGGAGATAATACGATCCAATACATAATGTGAGACGTGTAATTATTATGTCCCTTGTTTATACAATTTGCCCATATTTCTGTTATGTATTTAAAAAAAAGAATAAATGTCTGACAAGTGACAAGAGAAACAACGGAAAACTTCCATAAATTAAATAAGTCTCGAGTCAATATTGCAAAACAATAATTCACAACTTCATTTCCATACATATAAAAAATATACATAATTTTATGACATTACGTGTAAGAAAGAAAAAGACAATAATTTCATCTTGTAAGTCTTAATTCGTATAATAAGTATCATTTCAGAGTAAAGTATGATAGTTCATGTTAAAAACCAGAGATTAAACAATCAGCCCACATTGTATGGGAAGTTAAACTATTGCTATGGTACCGGGGTTTGATTATAATAAACTTATAGCATGTTTAAATTACTTTGCTAAAATATACCCATTTGCATGACTGTTACTTGCATTTTTTGAAAAAAAAGATCTGTATTGCGTTTTTAAAATACAATCAAATACTTGTTCCAAAATCATATAGAACAATTGGCTAAAATACAATAATCTTCACAATCGAGTCCGAGTTAAAAGCGTAGATCACGTGATATACGCATCAGTGATCCGCGCACATAACGTTCTGCGGCTATACTACATAACGTACAGAAAATAAACGTTGTGTAGTTTTCGAGCTAAACTCCCCACATACTGGACAGCCAAGAAGAAAATAATATCCATCATCAATAATTTATTATACTTCATTCAATTTTTGGTTGCAAATATTTACAAATTATGTTTATTCTATTTCTGTTATAATATCAACATCTTTTGTATTCTTCAGTCATGCGAAGTTAAATTAAATCTAATTGAAGTAATCCGAAATGTTCTTCTAATATTTTTCCATCTTGAATCTTTAACACGCAAGTTGCCGTTGTGATTAATATAAGTTTGATCATAATATGAGGTAACTTTACATTGTTGAGTACAATATTGAATTATATTGGAAAGGTACACAGCTGTCAAGATTTCACAACCAGGCCCACATGTCAAACCTACTAGTATATTGGACTAGGCGCTATGTACAGACGTACACTGACAACGAAAACGATGCTATGCGGAATTAAATAACAATTTTAAAAATGAAAACGAGGCTAAATGGAGTACAATAAGGATTTGATATCGATTTTTGGACTCGGAAAATGAAAACGAAGAAGTAAAATTGGTAATACTGAAAGTGCATTGGTTACATATTTGTATACCAAGTTTTGACAGAGGCTCGCATAATATGATTTTATTCAATGTACAAACTCACTATTGAACCAATTATTTATTCAATATGCTTTATATGTTTCATAATAATGTTGACATACCTATCGTGTTCAATTAAGTCCCCAAAAAATTAATATCGCGTGGTATGTCCGCCATATAATTGTGCGATAACGAAGATTCATTAGATTTATATGTGGTATCTTATTGTAGCTGATAAACCAAGAAAGTCATACAGTTCACATTAGTGTATATGGATAAACATAGCAATGTGAGTAGATATTCAAAATTATATACAACTTTATTATTCCCTGTGTTTAAATATCTATACTAGGGAATTAATTACATTTTGTACTTTCTACTATTTATGTAGGTTATTATATTATTATACCACTTAATAATTAACAAATAAATCTAAAAAAAAACAATATTTATTGTATGACATTAAAATAGATGCTTTCCTCCTTCTTGATAAACGATGTCATGCTTTTGTAATGTTGTTGATGTTGGTGTTAAATAATGCTTTCTTAAGATGACAAAAGTGACTTGAATTGTAACGAAAATACAAGCTAAGATAAATTATTCAGAAAAAAAATTCTGCAAATTGTTATCAATATACATGTTTTATCAACATTTATAGCATTATGAAAGAAGAAACGGGTTCGAGTGGGAAACTGGAAGAAAATGATGCTCATAAAGGGAGAGAACTGAGAAATGTATTGATATTATCGGGAAGTTTTACTGCAGTTTTTACCGCATACCTCGCTATACAAAATCTACAGAGTAGTCTTAATCAAGAACATGGACTTGGAATTATTTCACTATCTAGCATGTATGCATGCATAATCATTTCCGGAATTCTTGCACCGACAATAATAAAAGTAATCGGAGAAAAACGGACGCTTATTATCTCATTTTTATGTCACGTGATTTACACAATCACGAACTTTTATCCCTCATTCTTTACATTGATTCCATCTTCTGTGCTATTAGGTATGACGGCTGGACCAATGTGGACATCTCAAAGTATTTACATTTCCGAAATGTCATATTCCTACGCGACAACTTCCGGTAAAGATATACATGCAATTTTGAGCAAATTCAACGGCATCTTCTTTTCCATGTACGAAACTACTCAGATAACTGGAAATTTAATTTCATCACTAGTTCTTCAGCAAGGTTCGTACAACGATAAATCTGCCAGCAATGAGACAGTAAGTTACTGTGGTAAGACAGACTGTCCACTTGAAACGAACGCTACCAGCATTGACGAACCGGAACATCGTGTAGTTTATATTCTGCTAGGAATATTTTTAGCATGTGATATTGCCGGTGTTATCCTCACATCATGTTTTCTTCCGCCTTTGAAACAACAAGTTTCGAAACAAAAAACAAACGTTTTAAGTTCTCTGACTTTGTGCGGGAAAGGTTTGCTCGATGTTAATCTAGTTTTACTTGTTCCGCTAATCATGTTCATGGCGATGGAACAAGCGATTCTGTGGACAGATTATACCAAGGTAAAAAATATTTCAACCCTAACCAGAATAAATAACTTAAATGGACTTGCCCATCTTTCAATCGTCAACTTAAAAAAGAAAAAAAAAGAAATACTGACTGAAAAGCGAACAGTGCAGTCTGCGTGGTAATATCTATTGCCGACATTAGGCTATGTTTTAACTAAATGAGTTTCCAATGACGTCATCAGGCTAAGAGTGAACTAAATAAATAACACGCTTTCAGTATTGCTTAAACAAAACAATGAAATGTGTCTTTTATAGATTCTTTCGAAAATAGAACGTAAAATGTAATTTCTTTTGAGAATCACAATTTTATCATTGAATTTCGACCTGAATTCGATTGGACCAAGGAATGATATTTCTACCAATATATATGTAATATATACTGATATGCACTGCCACATATATAATGTTTTAGATTTATTTATAGTTGATTTTATATGATGATTATAACGTATATTATTATTTAGGCATTTATCAGCTGCCCTGTTGGAATACAGAAAATTGGGTTCGTGATGTCGGCATATGGCGGCTCGACTACATTTTTCGCTCTAAGTCTGAGTAAAATATCTCAATACACTGGACGTCACTTGCTATTTATCGTGGCAGGGCTGGTAAACTTTGGTATATTGGTCACTCTATACTTATGGATACCTCAACGTGATGATATAACGCTCATATTTGTGTTGCCAGTCATCTGGGGATTGGCTGAAGGAATATGGCAAACGCAATCTAATGGTAAGATTAAGTATTGCCTATTTTGTGACAACTGTCGGTGTGAAGTCTCATTTTGACCACAAATAAAGCTTTAATAGAAGTTTGAAAATTATAAAGTGTTGTTTGCCTTGCGGCTCTGCCTAAGTAAGGTTACTCCCCGTGATACTAGGCCATTTAACATGACAAAAGTAATTTGATAATATAAATGCTTTCACAATTTGATATGGTGTTGATGAATTACAGTAAAACAAAATTTTATATTTTATTATTTCAGCGTTGGTGGCACTTCTGTTTCCGGAGAAGAAAGACGCTGCGTTCGCTAATTATCACACGTGGAAAGCTGTCGGGTTTTCTATAACGTTTGTCTATGGGAACTTTTTATGTGTCTCAACAAAACTTATGATAGCGTTAGTTCTACTTGTGGTTGCTATGACTTTATATGTGATTGTAGAAATTCGAGTTACACGTAGGAAACGTTCTATATATGAAGTGAAATAATTTTCAACCAGGACAGCTTAATGATCTTTAGGTGCTTAAAATCATGTAATCATAACATGTCTTTCAACTTAATATATTGTTTACATGTACTGTAAATTAAATATTGCGGAATTTTCACACAAAAAAAATGACAGCGTCGTGTTTTATTTGAAACTCCTTAAAAGCACAAGAGATTAAATCAACTATCAGTCAAACGTTATTATCTAGTAATCTTGATATTCAGTATTTCATCAGTTACAGAACATTTATTAATTATAAATCTGTCAGTGTAAGTTGCAGCATATCACAATCATTGGCATTTTTTATTTACAAAGATTTCTACAACCAAGTACTTTTATATGTATCCCCCGATATTCTGACATATTCCCAGTTTAAGATCTGTTTTACGAGGGGAAAACCCCTCTGATAAACGAGACACTGTTAACTAGCTTTGTAGTGCAACAAGCAATGTCAGTATACAAATGAACAAATGTTTTATAATATATCATGTAAAGTTTGGTGTACATAAAACAAGAGACACATTTGTAAAGCACAGCCGTGAGAAGTGACGCATGAAAATGATGTCAACGACGTTACCATACAAATATCATACCGGCACAGTCTATTAAAGTGTGTGTATGAAGCTATAAGCTTAAAACACATTATCAAATATGATCTTTGAACCAACTAGTACTAAGCAATGGGTAAATAAACTTGCTTAACAAAAAATGACTGCCCCTGACGGAGTTTGAACAAGGCCTCAACATTGCTGTGTTGCGGTAAATTGATGAAACTCCTTTAAAGGGTAAAGAATTTTATAGACTGGACACACAGCCTACAGCCATTGTGCATCTAAACTTCATATTGTGCAAGATTATACCAACAATGTACTTCCAAAATCAAGATATATTTCCAAGACAGTAAATACAAGAGTCAATACATTATCTATTGATAAAACTGCATCTTGTGGAATGTACACTATAAATAATAAAGATAACTTAGAATTTTGTCAAAGGTTTTATTTCAGTTTAAGGGTACATAGTTTAATAGTTCACTTTAAACATGTACAACATGGTGTTCTCTAGAAAATTCTTTAAATTACTAGATAAATTGATCTACATTGGTACATAACATAAATGTTTAATTGGTGATGCATGTTATTATTAAACATAATATCCATACAGTGTAATTTTCTTAAGATGACCTGAAATATTTTTCATATTATATTTAGCAGGAAAAGAAAGAGCATGAATAAATTTGTATTCCTTTCTATAAAATCAAAGTCTGCAAGTTAAAACTAAACATGTGTCTACAGGACAATAGTTATTGAATATTAGATTTATCGTTTTTCATAGGCATGCATTAAACACAACGTCATCTCACGATGGTTATGTAGATTTCTTCTTGATTTTTTGGAAATCCGATTGTGCATGCCCCTAAATTTTATGGTGGGTGACATAAAGTAGTTCTGGAAAATAGAATCATTTACAATACCAGATTCTCTGCACGGACAACACTGGTTTTTCAGAAAAGAAATAATGTATCACATAGTATTGCACAGGACCCACATCTCATACAATAAAACATCAACATGATTACAATAGCTATAATAATAATATATCACATTTTTGACAACATACTATGTTGATAAAATTAAAAAGACGCTCAAAAGAATACATACTGTTCACCAGAGTTAATGGAGAAGAAGATATAAAGTTCCAAAGGAAAAGACAATTTTGCCGATTTGTCTATAATGCATATAAATTTTTATCAGTTCACATGGCGATGCTTCGTTCTAAATAGTTTTACTTAAATGATTTAAGCAACTACATGTATATGTATTAGGTTATACTTGATAAAAGCATGTTAGCTCTAGGACTCTTTGTTTCTAACTTTAAGATTTTTTAAGATATCATTCAATAGTTTATTTTAACTTCTGTAAAACTGCATATGCATCTGACTAGAACTGATCAATTTATTAAAGTTTTTTTAAAGTTTTGTTCAGTGAGGATGATTCCCCTCAACTTTGATAAAAATTCACCATATGTGGGTTTAACTTTAAAGCAAATAAGTAAATATTGTGTAAAGGGCCATTATAAAAATAAATGTAATAATTATCATTTTTATTTCTCAAAAAACATTTTATTTTAATATTCTGTTAACCATCTTTTGGTTTTTGGCTTATTTGTTAAGTTAAAGTGATTAAGTATTTTGTATGGAAGACAAGTAACGCTTTATTTATATTTTGCTACATGTATTATGACAAACTATTTCAGAAGTAAATATGCCTCGTAAGTAACTAACAAGCTCTCAATGCATTTTGTACTAATTTCTGAGGCGTAATGTGCCTATAAAGAAATTGTGAACACTGAATGACAACACTCACCAGACAACAGACATTAGACAATCAAAAATTTCTTACTTCACATATAGGGCAGTTTGTGCTCTGGTGAGCTAATATCATAATCTCTATTTTACAACAGGAATACATTTTTTGTTCAATTTATCATACACTGATGAAATACATATATATTCAAGCAAATAAATATACTAAAATGAATAGAAAAAGTTTCTGTTAAAAGTAAAACGATAAAAATTTTGTATTTCATCGCCATAACATATTTTACTGCAGAGTATAATTCTATGATTGGCTTATTATTGTTCCACTTTAAAGTGAAGGAGTTCTAATTCATTACATTAAAACTGCAGTTATAATGTCGGATTGCATTAATGAGGTATAAGACTTGACATCATCAAAGCTGGTGGTTAAAGAGTTTGTTTGTATAGATTAATGAAAGATGCCTTGCTGTGCTGCCTGTATAGCATCATATGATTTGGCCCACCAACTCAAGTAACACTTTCTTACTATCTCAGTCATATACTTGGCTGCTTCCTTCTCGTTAGAGTTAGGCTGGAATCTCTGACGTAATTGTTTAATTGTCTGACCACGGAAACACGGCAGTCCTGTATCTAACATCAATGATACCAGACAAATAATGTCATCCTGATACGGTCTGTAAATAATATATAATACATGTACAACTACTAGAATTTTAGAAAAGGGCCTTAATAATTTATGGTCCTCTTGAGATGTTAAAATTTAAAGGTCATCCAATGTCAAAGGTTATTCCTGACATATTATTGTACATGTGGTCTAAATTTGAATGCTATAACTTTTAAAAGTCATAGCTGTATTCACTCAAGGTCAAAATTTATTTATAATCACAAAATGTACATGACTTCCAACCACAATCAATGCAGCTATAATAACAAGAGCTGTCGGTAGGACAGCAACGCTCGACTATTCTTAGTGCTTGATAGTAAAAAAAATGCTTGATACAATTACCTCCTCCTGTTTACAGGTTGGGGTAATGATGGTGAACAAGTGTGCAAAGTTTCAAAGCAATATGTCAATGGACTTTGAAAATATTTGAACTATTACAAAAACTTTAACATAAATTCTAAGTAAAAAAAGGGGCATAATTCTGTCAAAATGCTTGATACAGTTACCTCCTCCTGTTTACAGGTTGGGGTAATGATTGTGAACAAGTGTGCAAAGTTTCAAAGCCATATGTCAATGGACTTTGAAAATATTTGAACTATTACAAAAACTTTCACATAAGTGGTTACGCCGACGCAGACGCCGACACCGACGCTCGGGTGACTACAATAGCTCTACTTATTCTTATCGAATAGTCGAGCTAAAAATTACCTTTACAAACTAAGATAGGTTTTGCTTTTGCACAAATAAAGGGATATTAAGTGATCTACAGAACAGGTCCAATTTCAACCATTTAAAGATTATGTGTCTTGATCATGGTGATTGACCCGATGATTCTACATGCCAAAGGGATCTGTCCAGGAAATCAATTCTAAATTTAGTGTAACCATTACTGAAACTTACAATCAACAAATAAGTGCTAATATTTCCTCTGTAGTACATAGCTGTCTCAGGCCATTGTACATGTAATTGTATTTTAGAATATGTAACTGATTTTACAACAGGTTGTTGCACTCTGCATATCCTCTCATAATGATGATAATTTGTGCCATATTATTTTAGAAACTCTTCAGGCATTTAAGTTTTGGGGTACACATCAAAATGTTGACCAGATGATTGGAACGGCTCACACTGTGGGAGATTGATGAGCCTTTACTGAAACAAGTGACACCTAGGGCAGAGTCAGTTTTAATCATGGATTTAATTTGAACGATCTTGACAGCTGACTACAACATTATGACACTTTCTAGATATCTGCTACATGTTTTGTGGTTTCAGAGAAGTACATAATGAAGCCAATATTTAAGTTTCTACTTAAAAACAAAATATCAGACATAACTAACCTAACAGCAAGGTAGCCTTGTATACATAGTTCCATGAACCACTGGAATGGTTCTGCCTCCATTTTACCTCCCATTATCATTATCATCTCATCTGTTAGCTTCATATCTGGTTCCCAGCCCAGATTTCCACCTGGTGAACTCTCAAACATAAATCCAAAATCTGAAAATATCAGTTTACACAAGTTTTGTTACCCAAAATTACTTGTCTAGTATAGAGTGGTATCTTGAACAATGCATTTCTCTCCAATAAGATATATCCCTCTATGAAGATTACAGTTTATATGTTCAACACTTCTGAGTTATTCTACAATTACAAAGGGCAGATAAGTGCCCTCCAAACCCATTCACTTTTATTTATTCAAAGAGATTGATCAAACTATAGAGCTTAAAATTAATAGTCTCGATACAATCAATTCTGCTACATACAAAAACAGTAGGAATAATTACAAAGGGTTATAACTACAATTATCCAAAAGAGTGTAATGATTACTAAAACATGCACCTCTCATAAATAAAGTGGTGAAGGTCTATGTTAACTCAAGATGGACAAGCTGATTCCAGGATACACATACAAGTCTATTATGGTAAGGGTTAAGTATTACAGTATTTACTATAATATAATAAGTTTACCAATATGTATAAGATGTCCAGCACTGTCTATCATTATATTTCCATTGTGTCTATCTTTTATTTGTAACAGAAAACTGATCAAACTATATCCTGCCATACTCATAATGAAGTTTCTCCTTGCCTACAAATATAACACATAGTCATTCATATTCAATGCATGTACAAGTTTTATCAATATTTGGAAATAAAATTATATTACAACAAACTTGTATGCTAAATCATTTGACAGAGACATTAACAACAAGATGTAGTTCTCATACACAATTTGTTGTGATTCTTTGTTATAAACTTACACATATAATAAAAGAAGTGAGAAACTTGAAACTGCCAACCTTTTAAAAAAAATTCTTGTGAAATGACTGTTAATCTATATTATCTGATTTTTCAATCTAGGCTTTGAGTTATACATAGATTATCTAAGGGTCATTATACCACATATGTAAACTGTATCTTCACATACAATTATCAATTTTAGATCCAAAATTTGGACAAATGGACATAATAATCTTTAACATATACTCTCTTACTTTAGTACCATATCTGTGAATTTTTGTCAAAATCCACAAAGGTTTCAGGAGATGATTTTTTTTAACATTGAAATAATAATGCCAACAGACATGCTGTCACAAAAGCTCAGGTATAAGCACTCTGTGCTCAGATGAGTTAAACTTTTTTGTAATGATCAGCTGTACAATGCAGGAGGTATAGTCTAAGAGAGTGAAGAACTTACATCTTGGAATGATGGAGTATCCTGATCTCCATATTTCTGTATAAAATACTGATCTAGACTGATATCTGTAGCTTTACCAATCTGATCACGTGATTTACTGTCAGGTACACACTCTATAACACCACACTGAAAATATACAACAATATACAATGTATTATCTACAGTTCTTGTTGTAAATATTGTTCAATGGAAAAACTATAAGAATAGCAATATGATTTTTCAGACTTATCAACCCAGGGGAGTGTTAGGCCTACAAAATTCTACTTTGAAAGTTCATTGGCATTTTTCTACCAATTATTTCCTACCTACATTTGGCGAAAAAAAAATAATTTCAAGTTACAAACAATAATTTTGTCTTGCAAACAAACAATCATTTTGATAAAACTTTTCATTAAAAACTTCTGCTATTGTTTAATTTGAATATAAATTTGGACATGTTAAACAACAAAATAGCATACCCCAGGAGCTGTGGCAACCACTCTGTATGGAGCTAGATAGAGATCAAGGCCGGTCTGTTCAAATATATTCCTAAAGAGACTAATGACTTGTAGTGCTAACATGTCCTGTCTAACATCATCGCCCACCTTGAAGATACATGCCTGCCATACCATAGCTGATACTTGTCTCCTCTCATTCCCCTCACCTTCAGTGTTGCTCAAACCCAGGTCTTCTAACTGGTGTATACCACATGGCTTTACTTTAAATCGTGCCAAAAATGGAGCTTTTGCAGCACTGTAAATATATTGTTCATTCTTATATATAGAACAATATTTACAGATTTATTGGTGAGAAAAGTGATAAAAACAGTCTATATGGAGAAAAGCACTTTTTAAAAAATGAAACTATGTTTTATATTTTATACACTTTTTATCAACAAAGTTCACTTGATTATTTCTTATGAAACATTAATAATACACATTTCACCAACTTTTCTGCAAAAAAAAAAATATACATGTATAAGGCAAATTATTTATATTTACAAAATAATACATAAAAAAATGTGTCCAGTTTATTTCATGAACCTGACACCTGATAATATTACCTTTGCATGGGTGTTCCAGATTTATAGTCTATTTCCTTCACTATAGCCTCTGGATTTGATGGCAAATAACATCCTGTATTATATAAATAAATAATTCTTTAAAACATATCTTCCATTAGTAGAAAGACAACTTCGTAATGGGATTTGAAGAACATTTTTTTTTTTTTACAATTATTTTTCTTGCTGTTTTACTCATGGTACAACAGTTAATTTGTTATGCTAGAAAAAAGAGACATGCTAAACAAAAAGAAAATGTATTTACCATGTTGTAACTGTATTTTACTTAAAGCTTCTAGACATGCCTTCTTTCTCTCTGGACCTTTAGGGAATGGCCTGTAGAAAAATTAAACACAATCAATTAACTTAACAATTTGTGATGATAAGAGGTGTTCTTATTAATTTGACACTCAAATTCTATGTTACAACTCTTTCAAGAATTGACCATAAGATGATGGAAACAACATAATTATACAGTTAATAAATCTTATACAAATATTTTATCATTAAGTCCATGTGTGAACTTACTCATTATTAAAATTCAATAATCTAAACAGTTTTTTGAAACAGAATTGTATTTTACAATAATTATGCTAGATATATCCCATTCTGCAATAATTATCAGTCACTGAATGATATTTTAAGCAGGATCAAAATATATCTTGCTATGAACTTACTTGATGATCCTAGAAATATCTGTGATCTGTCCAAAGAAGTCAAATTCTCTCTGGTAGAATTGTAGAGCAGAACCAGAGAGCTGGTCTTGTATCTCCTGCATTAAAATCTCCAGCTGTTCTCCAATCTCCGCTGTAATACATATACAATAACTCTAATAAGACAACTTAAATCACATCAGGGCTGCGCAAAACAATAGCTGTCTCTAATACACATTACGTTGGATTTTAAGTAACACCAGCACTGTTAAGATAGCATGCTTGACTATTGTCAGAACTTGTATTAGTGGACTGGTACTAAAAAGCTTTTCTTGATAAAGTAGTCAGAAAATGTATCTAAACAAGAAGCCCATGATGGTTTTTGATGCCTTTTCCACAAGCAATAATAAACCTTTTCCCTCTAGTACAAATTGAGTAGAAGATGCATTTCATAATAATGCAAATATTCTAACCCCTGTATATTATTAGTTATATTTTTTTTTTTGACAGGTTATATGGTCTTATATAAACAATTGTTTGTATATATAACTTGAGCCGGCTGGTGAGAGTTATATTAAAAGCAATCATTTATTTACCCTGTCAGCAACCTATATAACTGATATTTTACATACATGATGTACCAACACATATTAGTGAGAAAATTAATGTACCATCTCTCTCCAAGCCCTCCTCATCTCTAAACTTGTTAGTTTTCATGTTCCATAGTAACTGATGAGCTAATAACTGAGAATTCTTGGCTGCCCAGCGTATAAAATCTGTCACATAGCCCATCTATAAATGTTAAACAAGATAATTATGATCACACTTCAATATTCATGTTTTAAATTGAAAAAACATCTTATTTAAAGAAACACAAAATCTCACACTAATTATATATAACTGTAATCATTTATACAAATTAAAAATAAATGTTTGAAAATATTTTAAATTAACAACTAATCATTCATGAAATAAAATGTAAAAATTGAAAATTTATCACAGACAATCATCTGTTATTTCTTTTAAAAGAGAGCAAACTATTATTTTTTAAGTGAGAAAATAAATAAAATTTGATCATTTTAACAACAACAGTACATGCACTAGAAAAGTAATAATTTCTTTGATGCAGCTGTATATGATTGGTTCACATACAATGTCATTAAAGGTCAAACTTTAAGTTCTCTTAAGCGTACAAAAGCATAAAAGTTGAACTTGGTCATAATTAAAATCATCAAAGATCTAGGCCATGTAGATTCAAACAAGAAGATTTATGCGTGTTTTCCTGTATAGACTATGTAAATACAGTGACCCAAAAATCAGTGATCAAGATTTATATAGCTTATATTTAACAGCTCTGGGCACTTAGTTTCTTAGAGATTATTTTAAAGATTTCATTTTAGCTTTCATATGTAACTTTGTAGAGGTTGACATGAGAATAACTCCAGTGAAATTTGATCAAAGTATATCATATGGTTTAAAAGAAGTTGTTCAAGATATTATGAATGATGTATGTCATATAACATGCTGTCACAAAATAATATTTTGTATTTTGTGTTCCGAAAAGCCAAAAATTAAATCTGACAATTTCCATTGATATAATTATGGAACTAGAAAGTAGCTAGTAATAAATGTTTTAAATGAGAGGCAGATAAACAAACACTTACAGTATCATATCTTACTGCCTGCACCAGCTGGGGAATGTAAAATAACAATGCTTCCTGAAATATACCAACAATTAATATAATAACAATCACAGAAATTTGTTTACATTATCACAACTCTATATCGTTTTCAGTTTGTTAAAACTATGGGAACTAGTAATACAACTGTTCCGATTAAGATATCCAAGTACCAACTGTTTAGTGAGTAGGAAAGTCAGACAGTCTTAAGTTGATACATCACAAAATAATAATATTTACTTATAGTTATACTCTCAGTCTGAACAATAACTAGGCATGAAAAAATAGACAAGCTAGAACTAAAAAAACTATACAGAAGAGAATTATTGTCTTTGAACACTGCATTTTTCCACAATAAAACCTACTTTAATATCTACCATGTATCAAATTGATACCTCAAATATTATTTTAGTTTTGCCTTTTACAAAAATTATGACCACTAACAAAATTATGGTTAACATATTGCGTACTGAATTTCTTAAATGGACTATTCCAGCTCTCATATTAGGAACTGTCCATTATCAGTTTTTCGGATTCAAGATGAAACTTTAAAATTAGTCAGTCAACAATAAAGAGCCTTGTCAGACTACACAAATGTAGGTGTTGGCCTGGCTATATACTGGCGGAAAATGCAAATGACCCATTTCCAGCAGGCAAATGGTTCACTTTTTTTTTTTTTGGTTGGCTTTAACTTCGCAACAACAGTATGAATCCAGCTTTACTGGTGGAAAAAGACCTAAGGTGCCCTTCCTTGCATTATTTCAGACATGAACTGGCACCAGAGTAGAACCAGTAATGTTTCCTTAGCTAGCTGGATAGCTTCCTCACATGAAAGAAACCAAGTCTGTGTCAGGATTCGAACCCACAGAGGTGAGGAGCAAGTGATTTGAAGTCAAAGACCTTAATCGCTTGGCAACAGACACCCACACATTATATACATACACTATTATTTTTTGGAATATTGAGCTACTGTAGTATTAGACTTAAACATTATATAGTGATGAAAATATACATACTGTAGGTGCATTATGAAGCTGTTTGACTGCACATTGAGCAGTGAGCGGGTGGGGTGGAAACAGTCGTGAAAAATAGGACAGGCATACCAATGGTGATATAGGACACCATGTCAATATCTGGCTTAACTGAAATCATAAATAACTTATAATTATAGAATGTACATTCTTACACGCTTTGAAATAATACATGTATATATATCAAATTCATGAATGTTTCATGATAAAAGAATATACCATCTACCTATATATAAAATTACAAATGTACCTCCTGACTTCATTGCCTGTCACAGCGTCATATTTACATAAATATACTTATAATTTAGTTTAACAGGAGACTAGTTATTGATTAAATAAAGATTTCTAATCAACCTTTATCTAATGATCTTCAAGTCTATAGAAGTCATTAAATGGCCAGGGAAATGTCCCTTACCAAGTTTGAAAAATTTAGATTTATTTTATCTCCAGTTTTTGATCACACAAGAATTTTACAACAAGTGACACAGTTACCTTGATCTATAGCTTTTATTCTATTAATTTCAAGATGTGCATGTGTTATACAACATTTACATGTATAGTTTTGGGGCATATCTTACCTCTGGGGAATCTGACTCAACACTGCTAGGTGTAACAACAAATTTGATAGCTTCAGGAATGTTGCTCACAGCTAGAGGATTATTCCTCACCAGTCTTGTCACTTCTATCCTCAGTGCATCAGAGTTACGGAACCTTTATTAAACAGACATAAAAATAATAAAAATACATTTCTGAGTTTCAAAATGTTTTAAAATCAGATGAGATATTGGATAAAGCAGTTTGCCTATGTACAACAGAGACATTATTAAAGGACACAAGAAAACACAATTGACAAGGTAACAACAACTGAAACTATCTCTGAAGGTGATAAATACACAAGTATACAGTTTTAACTCCCAAAACAAACAAACATCACACTTGACTTTTCTTAATACTGAATGCAAAAAAAAACAACAATAGAATATCTTTTTTATGTCATGGTAATATCTGAATTATTCAATATGAAACTTGGTCCTAAAGTAGTTTTGTCCAAGGATAAACCAAACTCATCAACATATATTTTAATAATATATAACAAAGTTATGGCAAATTTGATACAGAAAAAATCAAAGACCTTGGTGACAAGAGGTTCAATTCATATACACTTCAGGCAGTTATCAGACATATTGTCGAGTTCAAATATTAATCAGATATATACATAAATCAAAAGAATTTAAAAAGATTTTCATATTTCACCTTAAGGATAAATTCCATTTAAAGTTCAATGTCATATTTGAATTACTTCACATTACCATTTTGTCTTAAATAATGTTTGGTTCATCCATAACAATTTACAATTTCCAGTATGTGACCTTGGCTTTTGACTTAATGAACTTAAAATCAATAGGGGTCAATAAATTACCATTTGCAATGTCCCTACCATGTGTTACAAACTTAGGCTTGTTTTCTTACGTTATCAAGCAGACAAAACATTTTACACTAAGTGTTAAGTGATACCTTTGACCTACTTTGACTTCTTTGGTCAAAATCATTTAAAGGTCAAGGTCACATCCACCTGACTTGCTCTACCCTAGGTGTTGAAATAAATACTTCTACTAATAAAATTGTAATGGCCATTTAAGCAAAATCCATTGCCTTGGGGTCAATGCCAAACATCAATATAAAATGCTATTATTGGTTGATCAAGCATTTCAGAATCAAGGTCACAGTGACCTTTGACTTACCTAAATATTTATAAGGGTCATTCACTAGAGTTGGATTGGTATTAAAATATAAGCAAGACTGACCTAGATGGGAAGAAGACAGCAAGGACTGGAGAGATTTCCCAGGCAAGTCTAGCATAATCCCGCCATTGTTTCTCTGATATAACAGTATTCCAAGCAAAGGCTTTCTCCTCATCCTTAACTTTAAGCTCTAGTAACTCCATTGGATTGTGCCATGTTGTGAACAGTTCTACAGTACTTGCCTACAAAATATAAACATCTTTAGAGTACTTGCATACAAAGAAATAAAATAGTTCTATAGTACTTGCAAAATACAACAGCAATCAGTGATCACATGTGTTGCCTGATGATAGCCAATTAAGCAGTTGTATTGAGGGGTGATTGAACAATTTATTACCTTTATGTGAAGGCTATTTTGTAGCATGTTGCAGCTACTGTGTGACACAAAAATCATGAACAGGCCAAAATGCTTTTTTATTCAAAGGCCACAACTCAGCCAAAATAAACTGGAAAACCTATATAATCTATATAAGTACATACCAGTTTCTAAGATATATAAACATGTATACCAATCACTATGGTATATAAACACATTTACCAGTTATTTAGGTATAAAGACATTTACCAGTTAGTCAGGTATATACACATTTACCAGTTACTCAGGTATATAAACAAATATACAATTTAACAGGTACAAAACACATAATTGTACCAGTTTTTAAGATATACACATGTATAACTCATACACACCAGTTACTAGGGGTGTAACAATACGGCAAAAACCGTATTGCAATATATTGCCATTTTGCCGAAGCGTATTGCAATATATTGCAATACATATTGTTGCGTATATGTTTTGATGTAAAGATGGAGTAACATTATATATTATTATTATATATATTCTTAGTAGAAACTTAATAAAAATGTAAGGAATACATAGAAAGTAAAGTGTCACACAATTTGATAAACAAAACTAGTCGCGCGTTACCTTTCGCATCTGGGTCGGATATTTTTATCTTATGTTGGCGGCTTGGCGCTAATAAAATTCGCCAATTAAAGATTTTATGCGAAATTTGTATGAAATATGAAGCTAGGCAATTAATTGAAAATATGAATTTTATAAAGTACCGGTTTTCCAAAAATCGTACTGCGGTACAAAATTAATTTTTCCATATTGCAATATATCGGTATACCGGTAAACCGTTACACCCTTACCAGTTACTCATATAAAAACATACCAGCATTGTAAGAAGAAGACCCCTTTTTCTAATATAATCTCTCAAATATGTATTGTTTTGTTGATTCTGCTTTCTGCTGCCTGTAAAACAAATAATAAGGTAGATGTGACTAATAAAGCAAAGTAATTTCATTATTTGTAAGTACTAGTTATTGAAATGTTAAAATAACATTAAATAAATATGTAAAAATATTTTGCCACGGTAACACTAAAGTTCGTATACGAATTTTAACATGCAAATGAAGTCTATAATCAGCTTGTGTATGCGCTACGTCACAGTGTTAAAGTTGCTATATGGACACAGCAAATATGAGATTTTCTTGTGCAAACACACTTTAACCGTTTAAGCTTCACGGTGCACTAAGCCTGAGGTTCAGAAAAAAGTAATCATCTCATTAAAAAGATAAAATTTGTATGAAAACATCCAATACAATGCGGAAATATACCGTTAAATTAGGACTGCTACTTATAGTCATGTTTGTTGATTTAATATTGATGTACGGATGATCCGAAGGCGGAGTTTCCCATGCAAATAGAAATTGTACTTTCGAATTCGCCAGAATGAGGTTGCAGATTTTATGCTTATAAAAACTCATTTTGGTTGTCCGGACATCAAGATAAGATCTGGAGTCGTTGTGAAACACAATTTATTAATGAAATGTCTCTATTTCTGTTTTTATGAAATTTATTAAATGTAACTTTAAGAATATTACCAGTGAAATTTAGAGTCAACAAATCTATTGTTAATGTTGTATGACATAAGGATGAAGTTAAAATGTATGAAACACAAACTATTGCTTTACCATACTGTAATAAATGTGTTTGTAATTAACTGATAACTTTAGTTATTTGTAAATCATTTTACAAAACACTGATTCATTAATTCACTCTGTCATTATTAAACTTTATATTAAATGAACAAAGAATGCAAATGTTCAACAAGGAAATTTTGCTCATTTGTTATGATTGAAAGCTTTAATATTGAGCACAACTTGAACTGACTCAAGATAAAACTAAAACAAGTAAAATAGAACTGTAACAGTATAAAACAAATTTATACCTATAAAATATTTTCCTGGTGTAAAAATAAAACATTAAATGATTATAAAAAGCATAAAAAATTATTCTTTACATAATAGGTAAAAAATCTTGAATTTACCAATGGCATGTCTTCTTCATAATGTACTACAAAATTATGCCAAGTCATTTCAAACAATTGATTTAATGACCAGATACAATTATCAATGTAGCATTATGAATGGATTTCTTCCTTTAAAGTCAGAAAGTGTGACCATGACCACTACAAATTTGTTCTCACTCATTCCACTTTGCTTTTATGTATCGGTCACTTAATGACAAAATATGGACATGGTAATGCATTATCATATGATTTTTAACATGTGTGACCTTGACCTTTGAGCTGTTGAACTAGCCCTAAATCAAAAGATGTCCTCTTAATTAACTGAATATTTCTACATAAGTTTTCAATATTCATACATGAAAAACAAAGTTATGTACAAAACAAGACTGTCTTTTCACAATCATAGGCATTTAAGTGTGACCTGATTCTTAAGAGCTTGATACATGTCATCTAAATGTGCAACAAATTTTAAGATTTATGCAAAGTATTTTTTTTATTTAATCCACATTAATAACAGGATTTTTCACTAAACAAGGACGTTAATGTATTTGAATGTAAAATTTCCTTTACAATTAATTAAGTGTGACCTTGTCCATTGAGCTAATTCTTGAGGTGACATGTCATCATTTATGGTAAGTTATTTTACAATCCATTTATTTACCAGACACAGCCATCTGCACTTTTCGAAAATTCCTTTCCAACAGAAGTGTGACCTTTACCTTTGACCTACAAGCCTGAGTCTTAAATGTAACACATCATCTCAATGTGCTACTAAACATTTATGAAACATTAATTTAAAATACCTCCATGAATAACTAAGTTATGGACCTGGCAAAAGCAGACTGACAGACAGGCAGATAATTCAAAATCTATATGCCACCATTCACGGACATAAAAGAAACTATATGTCATCCTTTTGGAAACATAAAAGCATATACAACTATTGTAAATTGACATCTTGTCATCAGATCATAATAATAGATAAACAATGCTTATTGTAAAAGAGTGAGGTGTTTTGTTTCTTTATTCCAATACCATCACTGTACAGGTAACTTGTGGAGGGCTTGGTTTTGTTTGGTCCTGCAATATTTTAGGCCCTTAAACATTCTGTTATAGATAAATGATATTATAAACATATCGTTATAAAGAACTTACTGGTAGATCTCTTGGAGACTGATGAAACCCCACTATTTATAGACATGAGCCATTTCTTAGACTGACTACTGGATATTGTCATCTGGTTAACACTGGAGAAATCATCCATCTCTTTCTCCTCTATATCATCAAACACAGTATAGTATTAGGATTATAGGCATAGATAATTAGACAATGGATAAATCTAATTAGGCATAAAGAATAAGACAGAATCACACAAATATAATGAGACACATAATATTAGAAAAACAGGTAAAATAAACAAGATCAGACATCCAAATCAAACAAACAATGTAAGATATCAAACAGGAATAATCATCATCATTGTAAAATCTACAAATTCAAGTTCACCAACCAAATAAATGTAACATTGTATAAGCCACATTTAGAGATTTGTAATGAAAAGAATGTACTAAAAAAATTAGTTCAAAAGACATAACTAACAAATACAAGTGTATATTGTTTTCAACAACAAATATGCAATTTGCCTTGTCACTTAATTTCATCAAATGAATGGCTTGCATAAATCTAAATAAAGCTCACCTATAGGAGGTTGGAATATATTCTCATGCAGATATTTCTTGTCTTGATGTACAACATTCCAGAACTTGACACATGTTATAACGTCCTCTCTCAGATCTGACCCTCGTTGTGTGGGACATATCACTGGCCCTCTATATATTGTAATGTAATAATTTTATGATTTCATGAATTACATAACTTTTGTAAATGACCATAAGGCAATCATACATGCTAAATATCAAAGCTCTGGAATTTATAATTTCACACAAGATTAAAATGTGTTTTCTTATATAACTCTATATGAACAAAGTGAGCCCCAGCACAGGGCCAATTATGATCTCAGAAAGTACAACCAAACCTGTGCATAGTCTTATATCTTTTAATTGTTAATGTTTCTGTACCAAGTAGATTCAATTTCAAATTATATAGGTTTCAAACATACAGGGCAAACATGAAATTGCTTATAGATTGGATACCATGTGCATTTCATTATAGTTATGGTGAATTTCTTTCCGGGCATATTAAAGAATAATAAACATACGCATAAAAATCTAGTGCAGTATTATAGACCCTTTCTCTGAGAACTCCTTTGATGACATTGTTAGGTAGGTTATTTCCCTGCAGTAAGGATAGACCCATATGTAGTAATCTGTAATAGATAAGTATTTGTTATCAGTTATCAGCATGATAAAGTGAACATATAACAATGTCACAGTGATATAATCATGATAAAGTGAACATATAACAATGTTACAGTGATATCAGCATGATAAAGTGAACATATAACAGTGTCACAGTAATATAATCATGACAAAGTGAACATATAATGTCACAGTGATATCAGCATGATAAAGTGAACATATAACAGTGTCACAGTAATATAATAATGACAAAGTGAACATATAATGTCACAGTGATATTAGCATGATAAAGTGAGCATATAACAGTGTCACAGTAATATAATCATGACAAAGTGAACATATAATGTCACAGTGATATCAGCATGATAAAGTGAACATATAACAGTGTCACAGTAATATAATAATGACAAAGTGAACATATAATGTCACAGTGATATCAGCATGATAAAGTGAGCATATAACAGTGTCACAGTAATATAATCATGACAAAGTGAACATATAATGTCACAGTGATATCAGCATGATAAAGTGAGCATATAACAATGTCACAGTAATATAATCATGACAAAGTGAACATATAATGTCACAGTGATATCAGCATGATAAAGTGAGCATATAACAGTGTCACATTAATATAATCATGACAATAATCATGACAAAGTGAACATATAATGTCACAGTGATATCAGCATGATAAAGTGAGCATATAACAGTGTCACAGTAATATAATCATGACAAAGTGAACATATAATGTCACAGTGATATCAGCATGATAAAGTGAACATATAACAATGTCACAGTAATATAATCATGATAAAGTGAACATATAACAATGTCACAGTAATATAATCATGATAAAGTGAACATGTAACAATGTCACAGTAATATAATCATGATAAAGTGAACATATAACAATGTCACAGTAATATAATCATGATAAAGTGAACATATAACAATGTCACAGTAATATAATCATGATAAAGTGAACATATAATGTCACAGTGATATCAGCATGATAAAGTGAGCATATAACAGTGTCACAGTAATATAATCATGACAAAGTGAACATATAATGTCACAGTAATATAATCATGATAAAGTGAGCATATAACAGTGTCACAGTAATATAATCATGACAAAGTAAACATATAATGTCACATGAATATAATCATGATATAACAACATTACAGTAGTATAACTGTGGGTTCAAACCCCGCTAAGGACTTGATTTGTTTATTTGAGGAAGCTTTCAAGCTAGGTGCTTACAGAAGGTCAGTGGTTCTACTAAGGTTGTTGAAATAATGCAAGGAGGAACACCTGAGGCCAATCCTCACTAGAAAAGCTGAAAAATCATTATATGACCTTTAAAAGTACTTAAATGACTTTAAAACCAATAGAATTAATACAAAACATACCCCAATCTTGCTCCCATTGCAGCTGGATGCCTTGATATCAGTGAAGGATTTCTGCCAACTCCAAGTAACAAGGATTTATTGATCAGTGTTACAAAAATACTCACTTCACACAGACTGCTGTATCGTACTATTTCAAGACGTTCTTGCAAAAACTGAAATAGTCAAAATTATTCTTTCAAATATATAATCATTTCAAACTATAACTATCGCTGAATGTGATTTGTTCTATAACTGAGCTTTGATAGATAATAATGAACCAATAATGGCCAAGTGCCCTTGTGATTTTTAAGTTTGTGTTTTGATTTTTCAGGCTGAATTATTACAAGTTGTTGTTTTTCCCTTATCCTAAGTTTGAACCAGCAATGCTTGGATTACAAATCTGATGCTCTCCATATTGTGTGAAGCTGGCTGACTTAGATATTTATGCACAAAAGTACATGTTAATTTCAAATCATTTTCTTAGTAATAACATGGGCAAACCTTTGTAAAAATGCAATGAAGAGTTGTCAAACATGGCCTAAAGAGTATGTCTGCATAGACTCCAGTAACTTAACCATTTATTCGCATCTAACGATCATGCAGGGATAAACGGTGGGTGCGATTCTGATGCCTAAACCCTTTTAAAGACAATTCCTCAGCCACAAGGGGAAACAAATTTACATAATCTATACAAATTTATAATTACAATTTATAGTATAAAACCATATATTACAAATAAATTGTCATACAGTGTCAGTGCATTTCATAAATAAAATGTCTTAAGAAAATCTAACCTTGACCCAGATATTGTGAGGTTCAACATATGGTGCATCAGGATGTAATACCTGACCCTCTGTTTTAGCAAGGGGATCAGATCTAGGTTTATCATCTCGAAATATTCCTAACTTCATGTCTATAGTTAGTTGCCAAGCTGCAGCCATCTCACATACAAACTGTCAATATCAATCAAAATTTATAACACTGATATTATAACTGTAATACTCTACATAATAAAACATTATGGTAAAATATTCTATAATAATGTTTTATATGAATATCATGATCTAATCTGTTTATACTATTACTAGACAGGATGGATAATGCTACCATTACCAGGGTAACATAACTACATTTATTATCAACTAAAATGGTGGGATGAAAATTATGGCATTTTAAAGGCATACAAAACTTCACTTTTACGAAAATACTGTGATTCAAATTGAATATTCAGATTTAAATGAGAATAAAGTGAGTAAAATCTGTAAACAAGACTTATTAAGGTTGCAAGCAAAAAATAAATTTTTATGATTGTAGATACAAGAGCTGTGTCTGTAAGTAGGTTATGTCTCCTAAATGTAGCTTAGAATGTTAACTGAAATACATATTTAATTGATTTTGTTGTTGGGTTATATGGCATACCCATACTGTAATGGTCATTATGGCCTTTTACAGCTTTAATGGTGCTCCTCATGTGCTCTTCTGTGCATTACTTCAGGCACAAGTGGACATTTGCATAGAACCATTGACCTTCCACACACTAATTAGATAGCTTCCTTACATGAAAGTATCTAGGATTTGACCCACAGCAGTTATAAACAAGTCATTTAAAGTCAACAACCTTAACTCCTCAGTCACAATTGCCCGTTTTTGTCATTCATTTTTCACTATGTTCTGTAATTACCTCAATACTCCACTGTGGCTTGGCAGCCAGGATCCACTCCCAGCATGACACTGCTGCTTTCATTGTCATCTTGGTAAAATGTTTTACTGGTGTCCAGCATAGGGCATGTAATAACACTTTGTTTATATCTGAAAAAAATATTATTATTACTTTTATAAACTAGTAAATACTTAACCCCATCTGATCTTATCTGCAAATGTAGATATAGATGTAAATTGCGCACATGAGAACCATTGCAAGGAAATGTAATAATTTCTTAATCACAGAAGTACTTCATTGGATTACATTCTAGATCTATTCACTGTCAAATTTTGATTTCACACACTTAAGTGTACAAATACTTTGAATTTGAAAGCTTGAGCTAAGTAAAGTATAAAAGATCAATCAGTACTTCCGGTCTCTAGTTCACAACCAGAGCAAACCAAATCATTTTATCTTACCAACATTGTGAATAACAATGGACAACATACCATCATAAAACATCAAATCTTCCTCTCTTTGTGCTCAGATAAACTACAGCAAACAGACACTGGGCCAAAATGACCCTTCAACCAATTTAAACTTTTTCTCAGTAAAAACAAATAAGATTATTACTAATGTTGTAAAATATAGAGAAACTACATACCTTCCATACAGATAAGTAGAGAGCTCACTCTGAACATGGCTTGTTTACACTGCTCTACATCTAAAATGATAATATGAACAATTGTAAAATATTGTTGTTATCACCATAAATATCATGCATCATGTATCTGGGGATTGCTTTGACAACATTTATAAATATATATACATTGTGATAGACATAATAATAGGTCATGCCTATTTTTGTTATACAAGGCAAGTGTCTTATGTGTACAAAATCAAAGCATTTTATCAAACCTAAGTAAGTAGAGCACAGCAGGTGGTGTAAATGCTCTGCTGTTAAAAATTCCATGTTAAAAGGGGCAGAATTATGCCCCTTGTCTTACAAATGCACCGCATTATGATAAGCAAGAATTCCATGTTTCAAGTTGATAACTTTTAAAATGTTTGAATTATGGACTACATTAAAGTTTTTGCATGACACCAACAACGGCGCACACGATGATGCTGCAGCCATCATAATAGCTTGACTTTTCTTCATAATAGATAAGCTAATAATTACAACAGATATTACATGAAAGAACATACAGATATCTTACACACAGTCCATATAAAATGTGAAAATGTCATTAAAATATTTTCATCTATAATTAATGAACATGTTAGTAACTTGAAACTATTTTGTCTACTTTCATGTTATTATTTAAAGCAACTATTTTAATTAGTTGACAAACACAAGACCTGTCTAAAGACAGCATGTTCCATTTTTCTCTGAGCTGGATAAAAAAACAAAGAAGGAAAAGGCTGCAAAAAATGCTTAGCAGATTTATCTGACTTTGAAAATGAACCAGTATTCTTAGTTTGAAGTGAATATCTGTGATGGGTTTTTGAGACAATTATGAAGATATTCTTTGACCAAAAAAGGGTAATAATTAGGCAAAAATATTATTTAGCCTTTAAAATAAACTTTCCAATTTTAGCAGTGAACAAATAATCAAAAACTGAAGAGAATGTATTTGATATTCTTTGAGAAATGTATCTTTACAAAAAAGTAAGCCAAAATATTTCAAGGAAAAAAGGGCAAAATTAAACTAGAACTATCACTAAATTTGATTAATACCCCCACAAGACTGCTTCAGAAATGAGGATGTTACTAGTAACAGAATACCTTGTAAAAGAATTGAAATATAGAGTTATGGTTGTGGGCAATTAAAGATAGCTGTGGTTCTTGTATGTTGCATTTCCTTTCAATGTGGTTGGCCATTGATGAAGTTTTATTGGATTACTCTGTAGTAAGTCCAGAAAGACAAGGAATAGGAACAAAGGGCAATAACTCTATAAATACTGAAGATGGAGTTATAGTTCTTGTGCACTGCACTTCCTGTTATTGTGCTTGACCATTGTATGAAGTTGTTTTGAATTCCAACCAGTACTTTTTAAGTTATGCTCCGGACAAGGAAAAGTATCAAAGGGCAGTAACTCTGTATTTTGTCAAAATGGAGTTATGGCTCTTGTGCACTGCACTTCCTTTTAATGTCCTTGACAACTGTATGAAGTTGTATTGAATTTCAAACAGTAGTTTTCAAATTATGCTCTGGACAAGGAAAAGTAACAAAGGGCAATAACTCTGTAATTAGTCAAGATGGAGTTATGGTTCTTGTGCACTGCACTTCCTCTCAATGTGCTTGACCATTGTATGAAGTTATATTGAATTCCAACTATTAGTCTTCAAGTTATGCTCCGGACAAAAAAAGCAATGGAAAAGTAACAAAGGGCAATAACTCTGTAATTAGTCAAGATGGAGTTATAGTTCTTGTGCACTGCACTTCCCCTTATTGTGCTTGACCATTGTATGAAGTTGTTTTGAATTCCAACCAGTAGTTTTCAAGTCATGCTCTGGACAAGGAAAAGTAACAAAGGGCAGTAACTCTGTAATAAGTCAAGATGGAGTTATGGTTCTTGTGCACTGCACTTCCTCTCAATGTGCTTGACCATTGTATTAAGTTATAATGAATTCCAACAATTAGTCTTCAAGTTATGGTCCGGACAAAAGAAAGCAATGGAAAAGTAACAAAGGGCAATAACTCTGTAATTACTTTAGATAGAGTTATTGTTCTTGTGCACTGCACTTCCCCTTATTGTGTTTGACAATTGTATGAAGTTGTTTTGAATTCCATCTAGTAGTTTTCAAGTTATGCCCCGGGCAAGGAAAAGAAACAAAGGGCAATAACTCTGTAATTAGTCAAGATGGAGTTATGGTTCTTTTGCACTGCACTTCCTCTCAATGTGCTTGACCATTGTGTGTAGTTATATTGAATTCCAACCATTAGTCTTCAAGTTATGGTCCGGACAAAAGAAAGCAATGGAAAAGTAACAAAGGGCAATAACTCTGTAATTACTTTAGATAGAGTTATGGTTCTTGTGCACTGCACTTCCCGTTATTGTGTTTGACAATTGTATGAAGTTGTTTTGAATTCCAACCAGTAGTTTTCAAGTTATGCCCCGGACAAGGAAAAGTAACAAAGGGCAATAACTCTGTAATTAGTCAAGATATAGTTATGGTTCTTGTGCACTGCACTTCCTCTCAATGTGCTTGACCATTGTGTATAGTTATATTGAATTCCAATCATTAGTCTTCAAGTTATGCTCCGGACAAGGAAAATGCAACGGACGTCTGGACCGACCGACCAACCAACCGACCGACCGACCGACCGACCACCGGGTGACTCCTATATACCCCCCCCAAACTTCGTTTTTGGGGGTATAATAAATCTAACTTTCAATTTTGAAAATCATATGTGTTTTGATAGTGGCCTAGTATTTTCATAATTAAGTAAAAACCTTTAGTAGCTAATGAGAAATGAACCATAGCAAAAAAAAGTTGAAAAGGGGAATAACTTTGCCAAAATTAATTTTGGGCTTATCTGCCATTTAAAAATGGTGTCAGATTTTGATGGATTTAACTCATTACAGGATTGGAGCAGTACCTCTAGACGCTTGCAAAATTCATGATCACAAAATAGACAAATGTCGTTTTTTTCGACGAATATTACATTTTTCATGCATTTACAAACAAAAATCGGTGTGGCAAGATGAATTAGACCTTTTAAAGTTCATTCCGTTGGGTAAAAAGGCAAGATTTTATCATTTTATGATTGAAGCGCCTTGTCCGGTATATACCGGAATATGTTATTTAGTGTGGTGCTCCAATCCTTTTTATAGTCTCACTCGATTTAGATAGTGAACATGTATACTAAGTTTCAAGTGGAAAGCTTTAATAGTTTTGCAGAAAATGAAACTTAACAAAAAGATTAACCATCACAGATCTCAATGAGAAGGCCACAAAAATTGCTCCTCTTTGTTTCTTTCAAAGTAGAGCCAATAAATAAATAACTAAAAGATGTTAGATAAATAAATCTAGCAGAAAAATAATTTGATTAAAATTTTTGTTAGTTTATTCACATATTCAATTGGATATTTCATTCAAACTCATGTGAAAACCTTTTTCAATTTCTTTTTTTATTATCTCTAGCACATACCATCTTAGACAAGGGGGCCATTGATCCCAAAATGCTCATCTGAGGGCAGTTTTCTATAGTTATGAACTGGACAATGCTTTAGTGGTCAAGGCCACTTTAACATTGCCCTTTCACTGTCTTTACTCAAAATCAATTGTGGGTCATCTACTAGTCATGAATAACCTTCATACCAAATTTTATAAACATCTACAAGCCATGAAAACCCTCCACTACAAATATAATGACTGAAGACACATGGAGTTTAAGAGAATTAATTGTTTATTTTGCAAATAAAGGGACCCCCAACCCCCGAACAGAGGAGCCAATTTTGACACCAGAACAATACTTTGAATAGACCTGTTAGATGTCAACAAGACAGTGTTTCATGCCTAATAATCAAATATCTAAGCTTTAGGCTTTCACAGAAGATTTTATGCCAAATATCTATGCTCTAGCCCTCGGAATCTTTTTTATGTTTTTACAATCTACATGTATGTAAAACCAATGATCCCTGAAAAAAAGCCAATACTTGTCCAATCTTGGTGCAGGTAAATTAAAATTAATGTTTCATGCCAAATATCGAAGCTCTTACCATTGGGGTTTCTTTTCGGAGAAGAAGATATTTTAAGTTTTTTTTTATAAATATAAGGAAAACCCATGACTACATTATGTTATATATCACATTCCAAAGCTCTGGGACTTTTACTTTTAGACAAGACAATTTTTGAAAATTGCACTTTTTAAACTCATTATTTGGTCCTGTGACCTACTTATGCAACAGACCAGAACCATTTGAATTAGTTTGAAAGGGGACTGACTACCCAAGGATCATTCCTGTGTAATTTAGTTAATATCTGGTCATTGGTGTCAGTGTAGAAGAATTTGTTGATGATGAATGATGATCACAAAAGCTTACCATTAGCTAGAAATGTGATCATAGGACATGTACATTACATTTCACTGTAATAGATGCATACATGTAAATACATGTAAATATCTAGCTTATTTCATAGCATTCAAATGTGATATCAACAAGGCAGTTTGAAGGACACCTGCCACCATATAACTGACCTTGCGTATGACCTTGACCTTGGAAGAAGCAACCTGAATTTTGAGCTCTGAGCATCGGTCATAATGGTGATCATTTGTGCCTAATTATTTCATATACTTTCAGCAATTTTTAAGTAATGATGTGGATACAAAATGTGGGCTTAATGTGACCTTTAAATGTGACTTTGAACTTGGGGATAGCAACCTAATTGTTGCAGTAAGCCATTTGTGCCAAAGTGGACACAACATTTGGACTTTTTTTATATTTGAAACATGTTATACCAAGTTTTATGTGTTGATCACTTACTAACTGTAATTTTTTTTATATTAAATATGTTGACTGGCATACATGTTAGTAAGATTATACCATATATAATTATGTAATACTCATGCAACCATTCTAAACATAATATTTGTACTGTAACAAAGGGTGAAACAATCATTTTCTGCTGGTGTGTGCATATTATATAAAACTTACCACCGTGAATCATCAGAAATCTCTCTTTTTTAACTGTTCATGATAACAACAAAGTGCATGATATGGGTCTTACAAAAATTGTGTCTCAACATTTGCAAAACATTGATCTTAAAAAACATATAATGATTAAGTCATTTTTTGTGAGGAAGTTAAAAAAACATATTATACATTTTTGGAGGGAACAAATGTCTAAAGACTAGACAAATACAGAATAACCTGTCAATTATACAAGTGTTCAGCACAGGTTTGATTGTTACATGCTTATCCTAAATCTCTCAAACATTCATAACTTTATCCTTGTTTACCTCTCTCAAACATTCGTAACTTTATCCTTGTTTACCTCTCTCAAACATTCATAACTTTATCCTTGTTTACCTCTCTCAAACATTCATAACTTTATCCTTGTTTTACATCTCTCAAACATTCATAACTTTATCCTTGTTTTACATCTCTCAAACATTCATAACTTTATCCTTGTTTTACCTCTCTCAAACATTCATAACTTTATCCTTGTTTTACATCTCTCAAACATTCATAACTTTATCCTTGTTTTACCTCTCTCAAACATTCATAACTTTATCCTTGTTTTACCTCTCTCAAACATTCATAACTTTATCCTTGTTTTACATCTCTCAAACATTCATAACTTTATCCTTGTTTTACATCTCTCAAACATTCATAACTTTATCCATGTTTTACATCTTTCATACATTCATAACTTTATCCTTGTTTAAAATCCCAAATCTTTCATATATTCATAACTTTATCCTTGTTTTATATCCCAGATCTCTCACACATTCATAACTTTATCCTTGTTTAAAATCCCAAATCTTTCTTACATTCATAACTTTATCCTTGTTTAAAATCCCAAATCTCTCATACATTCATAACTTCATCCTTGTTTTATATCCCAGATCTCTCATACATTTATAACTCTATCCTTGTTTTACATCCTAAATCTCTCATACATTCATAACTTTATCCTCATTTTACATCCTAAATCTCTCATACATTCATAACTTTATCCTTGTTTTACATCCTAAATCTCTCATACATTTATAACTTTATCCTTGTTTTACATCTTTCATACATTCATAGCTTTGCCCTTGTTTTTATCCCAAATCTATCATAAATTCATAACTTTATCCTTGTTTTACATATCTCATACATTCATAACTTTCTCCTTGTTTTTACATCCCAAATCTTTCATACATTTATAACTTTATCCTTGTTTTACATCCCAAATCTCTCATACATGTACAACTTTATCTCTGTTTTACATCCTTCATAAATTCATAACTTTATTCTTGTTTTACATCCTAAATCTCACATACATGTACATTCATTACTTTATCCTTGTTTTACATCTTTCATACATTCATAGCTTTGCCCTTGTTTTTATCCCAAATCTATCATAAATTTATAACTTTATCCTTGTTTTACATATCTCATACATTCATAACTTTCTCCTTGTTTTTACATCCCAAATCTTTCATACATTTATAACTTTATCCTTGTTTTACATCCTAAATCTCTCATACATTTATAACTTTATCCTTGTTTTACATATTTCATACATTCATAGCTTTGCCCTTGTTTTTATCCCAAATCTATCTTAAATTCATAACTTTATCCTTGTTTTACATATCTCATACACTCATAACTTTATCCTTGTTTTACATCTTAAAACTATATTACATTTATAGCTTTATCTCTGTTTTAAATCTAAATTTCTCATAAATTCATATCTTAATCCTTGTTTTATATACTTAATCCCTCATACATTTACAATAATTTGTTTTATATACAAAATTCAAGTGTTATGTAAATTTTGATCAAACTAAAAGCATGAAAATTATGTATAGTAGGTCATTTGACACACTGTCTGCAGAAAACCATGTGTTTGTTTTTCTTATTTCAGGTAAATAACTTATAAACATTATAATGAAGAAGATTTGTTAAAATAAAACATTAAAAATATGATCAACATGCAAGGATTTGAATACCTTATTTATACATTATACAATATACATAGTTTACTTTTCTATTACAATGTGATAATATATTCTCTCTATATAGAAAAATAATAACAACATGCAATGCATGTAATATTTATATCATATATAATACATGTATGTAATATTTTTAAAAACATTCCTAAATGATCAAAATTGTATTTTCCATCACATACATGTTATTAAATTGTGTTTATATTCTTTTTTTAAATAAATTAATATAATGTTCTAGACTATCTGTGAGATGTATGAACATGAAATAAAACAAATATATGATGAACTATCATGTAAGCTTATATGAAGATATTTTTTGTAATTTGTATTTTGCTAAGTTAGCATTTATGAGCAATATTGTTTAGATGTCATGCTTGCCCAAGAAGCAAATCATGTTTAATATTTTGGACTTAAGTCATCAAAGATGTATTATGTTTGTATAATGATATTTCACACATATTATAGTATGAACCACTGTTTACACATAGGCTAATTGAATCAAATCACACATAGTAATGTACACAAGTTACATACCAGTATCTAAACATGCTTTATCTAGTCTGTCACACAATAACTTGACCAGGTCTTCATCATTACTTATACTTCTCATACCAGATATCTGTCACAAAAATAAACAACAAGATCAGTACCTGCAACTATCAATAAAGCTTGATAACAAAACATGAATCAATCAAATTTTCTACATTTGCAATTAGGAGGAACTGATTAAAATCAACACTATGCTTTTTTTACCTTAGCCAGTAAGAATCACTTCTGGAAGGAATTTTACATATTTCTCTCTTTTTTATTCATATATTCATAAAAGTTGTTCATTTTAGAATAAGGAGTGACTGTGTAGTCAGATGTTAGTTGGTATTAAGATTGCTAGTCACATGGGTTCAAATCCGTTAGAAGCAAACCATTGCTTCCATGACACTCATTCCATAGTATTATGGTTGGTTCCATGGACAAAGTCAAGAGTGTATCTATAAGCTTAAAGCTTTCAACACAATCAAACTAAAATACATTACAAGTATGTATAATCTAAATATGCTAAGTCTCTAGAGCAATTTTAAACTCTACGTTATACTGATAGTAACCTAAAGATGAAATAGATTTTACAGAAAAACTTGATAGAAGGTTCGTAAGACTTACCTCTCCCATAAACCTGCTACGTAAACTGAGACTTGCCATAAAACTAGAACTGTCAGTTGTTACACATTTTGGACGTCTCTCTAAGGTAGAACTCTGAAATTGTACAGTCCAATACATAAAGTTGTGTCTTTTTATACTGTTGCATCCTCGGTAACCCAGGCTATTTACCGTATACCAGTATTAAATGTAGTATATTCAGAATGTGTACCGTGGGTTCTGATGATGATACTGTTGCAGATATTATAGTATAGAAATGCAATCTGTATCATGTGATCCAAAAATAACCTTCTGTATAATCAATTATTTCTTTATATATTCACAAGTAAGTTTACCTCAATGCCTCACTATGAGGGAGATTATAAGAATCTTTTATTTTAAAGAAAGGTTTGACCATTTTCTTACATATGGTGCCGGATTCAAAATATCACTAAAAACTAAATAAGAGTGCCTCATTTCAAAGTTTGCCCATCATTTCTATATAGTAAATTGATGAATCTTGTCCATTATAAAAAGATTTTCATTTTGTAGTTTTTGTTTTATTTTATTTTAAATATGTTAATTTTCTTTTGAATGGTAAGCTTGGTTTATTATAAGGGCAGATTGTTATAGAACCATGGCATTTCATTTTTGTTATGGTAGTTTCATGATTTTTTGTTTTATCATCATACAATGCAGAACCATGGTTAAGTTGGCCATATCTAAAAGCAATGGCTCATCTACGGTTAAAACAATTATTTTTTAGAATGTTGTTTTATTGAAACAGTATTGTATATATGTGTATGTAATATATCACTGATATATTAGCCCCAGGTTTGTATAAGTATTGTTACTAAATATATATGTAGAAATAAAATGTTTTTTTTATGAATTTCAATTTACAAAATTATGAATTATTTCGCATGCAACTGCATTGTTTATAATCTTGTTATTTCACAGTTTTCTCATGCCCTTGCAGAATAGCTTTAAGATCATACTTTGTATAGTCAAGCTAAAAATAGAATATTTGCGCTTAGTTTGCCATAAGTGTAATAGCATAGATAAAAGTATCATACCCTGGGCTTCTGTCCTATATAAAAAATGTGTTACATAATGAAATACATTGTAATTTGGCCTTTCATGAAAACTTATTAAAACTGGGGCAAAAAACAATAGTTTTCATACCAAGTTTCTAGTTTTAAATAGTGTTTTCCTATATATGAAAACAAGAACAAATTTATATTGGACATAAGCCCCAGGTTTGTATAAGTAATGATAATTTTATCTATTTAACCATATGATCATACAGAATAAGCATGTATAATAGGATATGCATAGTATGTTTGTAAGCAGGGAGACAGAATATTTCATTTATTTCATGAATAATGTTATTTAAAATAAATATCTATACATATTACAGTTGACTGCCGGTAACTTGAATTTCAGGGGACTGGGCATTTTACTTCGAGAGAAACAGAATTCGTGTAACGTGGATCTGCTGCTTATATGTACATTATTGTATGGTCCAAAGTAGTACATTTGTTATTGTTGATAACGGCAATGCTGCAATATTTAACCACTGAAATGATCAGTCGGCTGTTTTCACACTTCGACTAATTGAGATGAAAATATGTAAGACTTTAATTGATGGGACCAAAAACCTCCTTTCGACTAAACAGGAGTCTCAGTAAGTCAAAATTTGACCTAAGCGAAGTTAAAGTACAAAGATAAAGAAGGAAATTTGGCAGGACTTTAGAAATTTTTCGACTTAAGCGGAATTTTGAGTAAGGCAATTTTGACTTATTGAGAGTCAACTGTATTTATCACATTTATCAGGAATCCATGAAAACCTTAAAACCCTCTAAATTCCTTGTCTACATTTCTTGGAAGAATCTTCATCCCCATCATCAACTGAGCATGTAAGCAGTCATAAAAATCAGGATGAGCTAGTTTGTTACCTAAGCATTTTATACTGTAATCTGAACCAAAGACAGCAAATCTGTATTTATTCAGAGTTGGGCTAGAGATTATCTGGACTATTGTTTTTGGTACAGTATGATCAAAAACGTCAATAAAACCATCAATATTTTCCAAACTGGAATGTATACTTTTTTACCATTTGCAAATAAGTCCAGAGTATAAAGAATTTCAACAGTATCAAGTTAAAATGACCTTTCAAGCATTGCCTGTTAGGAACTTGCTAGACCACTCACAGTTTAGAAATGTAACTCTTCTAATGGACAATTTCAGGCCTATAGTTTATCAAATGAACTTGAAATTTTATCAGTATAATAAGATCAAAAGTCTGACTTTCTATAATGCACCCTATATGTATAACATTTTTTTTGGAGTTTCTATGCTTACATTCCATTAATCAGAAGATGAATTCTAGACTAGTTGTTAATCTTAGTCTCACAACTTTGAACCTGCTAATCTGAACAACAGGTTCTAATTTTAGAAATTATACATTACTGTAGCCATTCAAATCAAAACAAAACATTCCCATGTGATTTCATAAAACTTTGATAACCCTGCTGAATGTTTTAGGCAGTGGACACTATAGACTCTAGTCGTACTGAACCAACACGTTGACTGACACGTCAATATACTGATAGTATATGGCAATAGAATTAAAACTGTAAAAATCTGTCAGCATTTTGGTTTTTGGTATTGATAATCCACAGGATTTTATATTTGGAAAATAGATACATCAGGTAAAAGATAAAAACTCAAACCTTCCAACTTTTATCATCCTCCTTGTATATATTAATAGAAAATATTCTCAATTTTTACGCAAGAAATTATTGGTTACAATCAAATATTTGACAGTTGTACGACCACAGCAGCTAGAAACATTCAAAGATTTATAATGTATAAAAATCCCATTACCTCCAATGTGGTTTGAATATCAAGCTATAAAGAAAAACTGTATTGATGACAACTCACATTAAATCAGAGTAAAGTTAACATGATTATAATTTGTCCGTAATCTTAAACTGAAACAGAAACTTAATCTTCAAATGATCAAATCAATGCCCAGTAAATATCTAATTCTGTTACAGTATTTCTTTCATCAATGTTCTAGTGTTTCTTTTTGTTTTTGTTTTATTTATTGTAATGCAATAGTCAAGTTTCTTTCTTAAAAATATGTATATTGAAAATGACCTTTAAACATTATATAATATCAGGTATAGTGTATTTGAGAGATCACTCACCCCAAGGGCAGCTGCACTTCTGTTGAACCCAGCATAGTTTAGAACACTTTCTGTTGCCATGGCAAGACCACTGTGCTGGAAGAGGCCCTGGGATGTGTTCTCCATTTCTAATAAATATTCTGTAAGATGTGAACGTGTAATCTGAGGTGCCCACTTTATGGCCTCCTGAAGAATTCTGGAGCTTTGTAACGCAAAATCTTTCACAATTCTCTGCAATATATGATGTACAAATAAGTATAAATAATGTTTACCATTAAAGGGTTTTACTCATGAAATGATTTGTCTTGTTGTTATTCTTTTTGTTTTAGCAAAACTTTCATTATTTTATAAAACATAAAACTGATTGTCAACATTTTGGAAAGAGGCCAATTTTATGCATAAACAATTATTAAATAAATTAACTAATAATCTCTTCACTGCAGAATTTGTAAACTACACTTTTCCTTCGTTGAATTTGTAACTGTCAATCATAATTTTCAAATAATTATGTCTACATTTAAAATACTTAAACTGTGCAGCCAGCAGAAACAAGTTTTCTCATTTTGTCAGATAGTGTAGACCAGTCTAGTTCTACTATAGTGGCACAATTCATGACAGAACATTTCTATAATTATAGTTTGATATATATAATGTATATATTACCTCTCTGTCTATCATATTATCTTTCACTTGTAGTATATAGTCTGTACCTGGCACTGTGAATTCAGGGGCATGTTGGTGAGGATCCTGAAATATTTAATTTGTCATTGAAAAGTTCATCATTACCAATATTGAAATGTTTATTATGAATTTCTAATGTTCTTTAAGTTGTTGAGAAAAATTTGAATATTTGACATGTATCTGACTTTAAAGTATGGAGAGGTTCAATTACAGCAATTTGAATTTTTCTTGTATAAAAACAATAAGTATCTGAGACAGTATTATGTATTATCAATATCATATTGACCAATGGCTTTCTAGTAATACTTGTATAATGTTAGCACAACATCTCTCGGTGGTAGTGCCAATTAGTTAGTTGCTAAAATTATCATTTGGGGAAATAAGAAAATTTATGTCATCAAATTTACCATTTCAAGAGACTTTGAGAGTAACTGTAATAAATCCAGAATTGTCCTCAACACATTTCCACTCCATAGTAAATGTGGAAATCTGAAATAAATTAGTTAAACAACTATATTTCTGAAATAATAATATTAAGAATCTGTATGAAAATCATAAAGTTCTGAAATTGTAAAGTAACAAAAGTTCTCAATGAGGAGGCAGCATACCTGGCGTGATGCAGTTAAAAAAGACAAAACAATGAAAAATAAGTACAACTTTTATCAAGCAATCAAAGTTCACAACCACGAAGCACATTGTCACACCAAATAGAGCTTTAATTCAATTGTTGACAATAAAGTTAGCTGATATCAATAATTTGTTGCTACTGATATATGAAGGTATATTTTATACGACAGATAAACAAAAGAGCGCAAAAGTTGGCTGTAACGATATATATTCACAAGTAATACAGATATATATCTCGGGTTATCATGTGACCAGAGATCAGGTGGTGGTCAGAATAGTACACAGGCATGTTGGCTATGCAACAATATCCAGCCGAGTAATCAGTAGGGAAAAAAACAGTTTTATGCCAACCTAATTAATTATAATACATAGAAAATAGAACAATCAAACTTGTGTCAATCATTCAATCATATTATCTTACTTGTCTATAAGTGCAGCAAAATATCTATCACCGACTCTCCTGATACGACTGTGTACGTGGTTAAACTTGACCAGTAAAAACTGAGCATGCATCTCAAGTTCCTGTTCGCGTCTGTCAGTACGCTCCTGTAAATAAATAACGTGTTGATGACAGATGTCTATCCTATATACGCTTTGTACTTATGATAATTGAACATTTTTCTTTGTAAAACTGACAAATTGTAACACTACATTATCAATACATTGTATAAGCATGTAATATAAAAGAGAAAGGAAAGTGTTTAAAGTTAAAATGTGATAATAATCAAGTTTGTTGTGTGATATATTTACTATATCCAGCTGTAAATAGTGTGGTGTCGAACATCAACTTGTATTGTCTGTTGTTATTCTGACCTCGCCAACATACAGTCAAAGGAAGATGTTGAATAATGCAGAATAATAACTTCATAATAAGAAAATCATAAACTCTCACGATTTTCATTATTGACAGATTGGTGATCCATATCATCGGTTAAAATGCTGTTAAAATCATTAGTTTTTTTCAGCCTGTATACTTAAATACCCCCCTCAACCAAATCAATTGTTTTTGTTGGCATATCTGTCACCTCAGATAAAAAAGAAAACCCGGAACTCTATATTCTTTTGACTGTGCCTTTAATTTTGTAAAGTTGAGCTTTAAAGTTTACCTTCTCTGAGGTGACATCAAGGAATTTGTCAAATGTTTTATCTGCCACTGCTTGTATACAGAACCACATACCTGAAGATATACAGGAAATATATAACATGAATGTGCTATTACGATGGTTTGTATCTCTCAAGTTGGTAGTGTAAAGATAAATTCTTACAAGCCTGATACCTTCAAAGCAATTATACATTTGAATTGTCTCATTTAGACTTTTAAGATCAGTCTATAGCTTGAGTTAATATGGACATCTGCTGCCTCTTTTGTGCAATATTTCAGAAAAAAGTTTTAAAAGATCATATGTAAAGATCAGCTTCTCCTTTGTACAGATATGCTTCAAAACAAAACTTTTAAAAAGTCTAAATCAAACTATGTAAGCTACAAACTTAAAACACTTCAACATAATCATATTAAACTATATTTCATGATTTATTACAGAGTAATTTGTACAAACCAGCTTTATCTTTGTGTATAACGTTATCCTCTAAGTAACGAAACAATCCATGAAATGCTTTCGGATCATCAGAATTTGTCACCCTGTAAACACAGTTTAATACATATAATATCTATATAGATAAACCAAAGATCAGTTTAATATTACACAGCTTTATTCAAATATGTAGCCATAAATGACTTTTATTTGAGAAAAAAAATGTCATCTTTAGCATTCATATCATTTTAAAGTACTAATATTTACATCCTTTTTAAAAAAAAATAAAAAAAAAATAATGAGAATACATCAACCAATGAAGTTTTATGATCAACCAGTTAAGAGAACATGAGCTCTGTGTGTCAGGTAAAAATTAAAAAGGGCAATAACTCCAAAAATATGCAAAAGAATGTTACAGTTTTTAAGCAGTGCATTTCTCCTCAATGAGATCTATTCTCCTATGAAATTGCATGTTTATAACTCTAACTTATCCAAAATGAAAAGCTAAAGAGGCAAATCACTTCACCTCAATGAGATTTCTCTACTTATTGTTAAATGATGATACTCTACCTTAACATTTCCAGTCTATATACTGACAGTAGGTATGTGCACTGTGAGAAGGTCAGGTTTTTCACATACTGGTCAATCTCTGGTTTATTGCCCAGCCATGAACATATGTTAATCCGCAGCTCATTCAACTCCGCCTGAAATAATATGATCATATTTCTATGATTATTTCATATGTATATATATTCATGTATCCTTGTATTTTAGACATTAAATAAAACAATTTCCCCGATCAACCCTTCACATTTCTGGACTTGTATAAGCATATTTCATATGTAACATGCCACTAGCTGTGCAAAATATATTGTTTAAAGATAAACTATGCTCAAATTTGATTTTTCAAAATACTGATAATTGCTGTTTAAATGTAAAATAACCATCTTTTGTATAAATACATTGTATACCATTGTAGGTCCCTTAGACCTTGGAGTTCAACATTATTTGATTGTTTACTCTGAGGCCCTTTCACATGAATTTTTGTGAATATTGAAGTTTGAGGATGATATCTGTTTTACAGCCACAATTGATTTTTTTACTTGAAGTCCAAGTGACCTTGACCCCATGGCATATAAGTGAGTCTCAAGCGTAGATTATGCATCAACCTGCACACATCTATGAAGTTTGAAGACTTTGGGTGACTGGCATTGTATTTCATTACCATGGTTAATGTTACACATATGAAAGTCACATTTCCTTTAACCCTATGACCTCTAATTGGGTTTTGTGGGTAAAGCACATCAAAGTGCAGATTTATTGATCTGACACACAGAAAAAAAAATCAATACTATTAAAAGCTCTTATCCTTTCCTTAAACAATCAAAAAAGACAATTTACACTTGGTATTCTGCAAAAGATAAGCAAATAATAAATCATAGATAACCACTGAGACAATTAATTAATTTTATATACAGAGAAATTATACTTGGCTCTTCCGGATATCAAATAACTTCAAGAAAGAGGTGCAACATCCTTTAAGCAGGAGGCAAACATTCAGCATTTGATAAGCTGGGTAAAGCAATGGTTAAATAAATTCTGGATACTGGAAACCTTGCATTACAAATTGTTTACATTAGAAGATTTATAATAAAACTGAATTTTTGTTAAATCCATTGATGAAAAGGGCTTTACTAAAGACTATTCTCAGATCTAGAAAGTGTTATAAACAAGAGCTGTCCGTAAGACAGCGCGCTCGACTTTTTTATTGCTTGCCAATAAAAAAAGTTTTTGCAGTAAAAGGCAATACAAGAATCTCTGTATTTTTAAAGTGAACTAGTTGTTTGATACCCTTGAATATTACAGCAATGTTTATATGACATAATTTATGGTAAAGTGAACAAGTGGATAGGAATGAATTTTTTTAGATTTTTTAAGTTTTTTAGTGCTTGCCTATAATACAAAACATTGACAGTTAAGGGCCATAATTCAAATAAAATCTTTGACAGAATTACCTTCTCCTGGACATGTTTGGGAATCATGATTGTAAACAAGTATTCCAACTTTCAAATTAATATCTCAAACAGTTCAGTCAAAAAGTGGACTGGTACTAAAAACTTAACCAAGATTCTAAGTCGAAAAAAGGCCTTAATTTTTAAAACAAATCCTTGACAGAGTTACCTTCTCTTGCGTACAGATGGGGGTAATGATGTGAAATAGCATTAAAAGTTTCAAAGCAATATCTCAAAGGGTTAAGGCAATAAGTGGATTTTACCCATATTCAATGTATTTTCTAAGTCAAAAAGGGGCATAATTCTGTCAAAAACCTTGACAGAGTTATGTCCTCTTGTCTGTTGATGAAGGTCGTGATGGTAAACAAGTATGGTCAGTTTCAAAGCAATACCTCCAATGGTTTTGAAATAAAGTGAGGTGGTACAAAAAACTTAACCAAGCTCAATACACTTTCTAAGTCAAAAAAAGGGCCATAATTCTGTCAAAAACCTTGACAGAGTTATGTACTCTTGTCTGTAGATGGAGGTTATGATGGTGAACAAGTATGGTAAGTTTCAAAGCCATACTTGTAATACTTCTGAAATAAAGTGGGGTGGTACGAAAAACTTAACCAAGGTGTGACGCCAACGCCGACGCCGACGCCGGGGCGAGTAGGATAGCTCCCCTTTTCATAGAAAAGTCGAGCTAAAAAATCATATCCTTGACAAGCAAATTTGTTGAACTATTATTTTAATATTTAGCCTGAAAAATTAAGCCATGTCAAGCAAGGGGACATCCTTCTGAGATATAATGATAATAATATGACAGAATGTAATGTCATTCTTTTTTACAATTCTAGCATTTAAGCTTGGACTGAAAGCCTAAATTATCAAATTCATTAAATCCAATTAGACCAGGAATTGACATAATTTACAATACAACTCTGATATTTTTTTGCAAAGCTTACTGTGAGATTAAGCACTGCACTTGTTCTTAATGAGTTGTAACCCAGTTTTAGGTTTCAAACTAAAAATAAGTTTCATGCTCCCATAAAATTGTGACAGACATGGGACAGACATCATCAAAATTTGATACTTGAAAGACTACATTTATGTTCTCTCAATTGTTCTTTTAGCAAAATGAGAGAAAAAGAAGCCACATAAGAAATGTTCAAATGATATTAACTGTAAGCTACGGTTCCCATAGCCACTTTCTACATGTTTGTTTGAAGGACCAGAACCATTTAAACAACTTTGACAATACTACATGAAAGGAAAATCCCAGGAAAGTTTCCTCAAATATTGCCAATAAATGTCATTTAAAACATTTTTAAATGAAGAATTATGGATAATCAAAGATCCTTAAAGGTCATCTAAGCACGACATGATACATTAAGTCAAAATCCATGACTGATTTATATCCTTCTACCTCGAAACATCAATTATTGTTCAACAGTAGTATATAGTACATTAAAGGATATCAATAAATAAGTGGGTAATTAAAAAAACTTAATGAAAAGTGTGTCTCTGATGATGATACCGACACCAGGGTGAGTAGGAATCTTTGTCTTGGGTATAATTTAGCAGACTGTACAAAATGTATCAACAAAATTTCATATTTTCATTAACAGACACATTCCTTGTGTAATTTTTTATTTGATTAAGCACTTGTAACACATGAACTGTGAAAATTAGTTTCTCTTGAGGTTATAACTTAGCATGCTTTGCTTATTTCTTAATATGTGTAGCCAGTTCATTTAAAACTTATTTCAAAGTCAACTAAGTATGAAATGTTTGGATTTTATTCTTATACAAGCATGTTCTGAGGAAAGGGAATTGATACTTAATATTGATCAACACCAATAATTTAAGAATTGAATCGCAAATCAAACACAGTAAAATAATATCCATAACTTGGTTAAAGGTGACCAAAATATGCATTCAGAAAAGTAAAAATATATAAATTTCTCGAAAATTCTGGTATAAAATCACTACATTCTGATAATTTACCCTTTTACTAACTCCTGAACCAAACTTTCTACTAAAACCAGTGTAATTCTGTAATAAAAGTGCAGAACATTTCTAACATCAAATATCAGTCACACAAATTGCCATATTCTACACACAAGTTGCTGACATTTACACTCAAATTGTTGACATTTACGCACAAAATGTCACCACCTTTGACATTTACACATATACTGTCAACAGTTACACACAAGCTATTGACATTTACACAGAATTCTTAATATTGAAATTTACCCACAAATGATATCTACATACAAATTGACACATTACAAACATATTATCACTATATCTACATATACAAATTTAATATCTTAATCTAGATAATTTATGGTTAAAGCAAGGATTTAAATCTTGCTAAGAGGCCAGTCACAAACAAGCAAATGATTGTCACTGACCCATGAACATATCAAGAGGAGATGGATTTTCAATTTCTGGTGTCTATCAAAAGACCTTAGCACCATCAAAACATTTCAATAATGAAATCTCTAAAGGATGGCTTTTATAACAAGAGGGCCATGATGGCCCAAGAGGGCCATGATGGCCCTGAGGTCGCTCACCTGTATATAGGCCCCCCAAACTCCCACCCCCCCAACGTTGCAGGGCCAATTTAACCCAAGGGCTTTTATTTGCACAAACTTGGTAGACACCCATAAGAAGATGTTTCATGCTAAACATCTAAGCTCTAGCTCATTGGGCTTTTTAAAAGAAGATTTTTTTAAAGTTTTTACTATACACACATATATAGTTAAAAACAATGACACCCCTGGGGCCGGGCCAGTTTTTGACCCCAGGGCTTTTATTTGAACAAACTTTGTAGACACTTACTAGAAGATGTTTCATGCTTAATATCTAAACTCTAGCTATTTGGGTTTTTTCAAAGAAGATTTTAAATTTTTGCTATACACATATAAAGAAAATCAATGACCCCGGGCGGGGCCAATTTTGACCCCAGGTCTTTTATTTGAACAAACTTTGTAGACACTCACTAAAAGATGTTTCATGCTTAATATCTTAACTCTAGCTATTTGGGTTTTTTCAAAGAAGATTTTTTAAGTTTTTGCTATACACATATAAGGAAAATCAATGACCCCCCGGGGCGGTGCCAATTTTGACCCCAGGGCTTTTATTTGAACAAACTTGGTAGACACCTATTAGAACATGTTTGATGCTAACTATCTTAGCCATAGCTCTTTGAGTTCTTTAAAAGAAGATTTTTTTAAGTTTTTACTATATGCATATAGGGAAAATCAATGACCCCCCGGGGCGGGGCCAATTTTGACCCCAGGGCTTTTATTTGAACAAACTTGGTAGACACTTATTAGAACATGTTTCATGCTAAGTATCTTAGCTCTAACTCTTTTGGTTCTTTAAAAGAAGATTTTTTAAGTTTTTACTATATGCATATAGGGAAAATCAATGACCCCCTGGGGCGGGGCCAATTTTGACCCCAGGGCTTTTATTTGAACAAACTTGGTAGACACCTATTAGAACATGTTTGATGCTCAATATCTTAGCCATAGCTCTTTGAGTTCTTTAAAAGAAGATTTTTTAAGTTTTTACTATGTGCATATAGGGAAAATCAATGACCCCCGGGGTGGGGCCAATTTTGACCCCAGTGCTTTTATTTGAACAAACTTGGTAGACACCCATTAGAACATGTTTCATGCTAAATATCTAAGCTCTAGCTCTTTTGGTTCTTTAAAAGAAGATTTTTTAAGTTTTTACTATATGCATATAGGGAAAATCAATGACCCCCCGGGGCGGGGCCAATTTTGACCCCAGGGCTTTTATTTGAACAAACTTGGTAGACACTCACTAGAAGATGTTTCATGCCAAATATCTAAGCTCTAGCTCTTATGGTTTTTTAAAAAAAGATATTTAAAGTTTTTTCTTTCGGTTGCCATGGCAACAAGAGTTCTGCATGGAATTAAATTCTTTGAACAATTTTTAAAGGTGACCACCAAAGGAACATTCCTGTGAAGTTTGGATGAAATTGGCTTAGTGGTTTATGAGGAGATGTCATTTAAAGTAAAAGTTTACGGATGGACGCCGGACGGACGGACGCCGGACGAAAAGCGATCACAAAAGCTCACCCTGTCACTTTGTGACAGGTGAGCTAAAAATAGAAGATGTTTAGATAAAGAATGGAGGAAAACATACCAGTGACACTGTATCATTTCTCAACGCTACATTAAACAAGAGCTCTGATCTTAGATGACCTTCAGATATAAGTAAAGGGGACGAGATGGATATCTGAGACACACCCTCATACCAATCATGCGGCCACAGACCTGTGTCCTCCGCAAACTTAAACACCACACAGTACTGCCAGAAGTCCCGAAATAACTTCTGTAATCTCTGCTTCGCATCAATGATTGTTGGCATCCTTCTCATTAACTATATAAATAGTAACATAGAAAATATATAAATAGTAACATAGAAAATATATAAAAAGTAACATAGAAAATATATGTAGTAACATAAATATATCCCACTGAAGTATTTAAATTTATCTTTATTAAATAGTCACTCAATTCATCATGTATATATTTCCAAATGAAATAAAGTTTAATGATAATAAATTCTTCAACTCACCATTGCTATGACAGGGATTAAGACTCCAAGGTTACCAGCACTGCTTGATGCCTGAAATCAAAATATTTAATATGTTAGTCTGAAGTTCAACACAAATATGTCTTTACATGTCATTTTGCTAAAATTTCAGAGAATAAATCATAGCATAACAAGTATATTTATATTGCAAATGAAGCTGTTTATCAATTAAGACATAAACTAATATTCAGTACACTATCAACTTTTTGTTGAGAGAGTGAGACAAATAGGTAGTTTCATATAAGGGCTATAAAGAATCAGTACCTGAATGAGCCCTGAATGTTTTTCACTGACTCTTTTAGCTTCTAGGCCAAGATTTACAAACAGTTCAAGTATCCGGATAAGAAAATCTTGTTGGTTATCATCCCCAGTGATATTTGCAGCAATGTTGGCGAAGGCATTGATTACAGCTGATGACACTTGTCTGTAAATTCATCAATACATAATGTATTATCATAATATGTTATTTTTATATACATTAGTGTTTCTTGTTCAAATTATTTTAATCTATCACCATTTGTGTAAATATAGAAAAAATAATGCGAGTTAAATTATTAGTTAATAACTTATACAAGTTGCAGACAGGATAAACTGGAGAATATAGCCCGATTGTTATAAATATGCCGATAGCTTTCTACAAAATCTAACTAAAATAAATTCTATGTAAACTAAATAAGAATAGTCAAGCTAAAAACAGAACTTATCACATCTATAACTTTTCATTTGATATTCATGAAACAGATCTATGTAACTTTTCCTTTATTATAAAACAGGACTTCTGTCTTTTTTGTTTAAACATTATAAAACAGGACTTAAAATAGGGCCTTCATGTGTCTATATAATTTTTCCCATTTAACTAAACAAATATAGGACTTTTCATACCTGTAACCTTTCACCTTTTCATCTTTTTCTGAGTTAGTGTATGGACTACTGCTTATAATACTGATCTGTGTAAACATGGCCATCACTTCCTGGTATATACAGGTCTGTAATTATAATAAAACTTTATTAGTTCAAGTATGTTTATATATAACTATAATATTTTCAAGGTGTACCATTATAGTATAAGGCCTTAGAATTAGGATGTAGATTTATTCTGTACATCAAAAACAGGCTTATAATTCTACAGCTATATCTCATTCAAACTTCAATTATTACTTATCACTTAAAAATATTGTAACAAATTAAACTGATCAGATTGTTAGAAACATTAAGTGCCTCTCTAGAGAAGCATAAGAGTGTAGGAAGAATTGTGTCATTGGCTTAGAGTGTTTCTAAAATAAGGAAGAAGTCAGTACATTTAGCATTAGCCTGCTAGCTCACAGCAATATGATTTAGGTCAAATCCATAAAAAAATTCAAGTCACTAGCCCCACAGGCCTGTGAAATATCAGCAGCCTTTCACTTCATTGTCTAAAAATAAAATTACAAATTTATTGTATTTATAATTATTCTTGACTTTCGAGCTCATTCCTGGGAAAGATTGATCTCCCAACTTTTAAAACAAGACATGATATAAACATGAGAAGATGTAAATAACATACACATCCTGCCATAATCATAGATCCAAGCTGGTCAACAATCAGGACATCCAGTGGTGATGGTGGTGAACAGAAACGTTGTTGAAATATCTGCAGGACAGATTCTACTGTCTTTGGTGTGTCCCTTAGAGAAACCGCTACATGTCCCAGTGTTAGAATAGTGTTGGTAGATATCAATGTTGACTCCCTATAATACATACATACACTCTTACTTATATCAAACTAATTATATTCTTAATTAAATCTTAAAATCATTTTCACTACATTGATAGATTGCCTTTACCATTTAACAAATAAAGTTAACAAAAGAAAATTTAATCAAATAGCTAAATGAGTACAAAACTGAACAAAATGCTGTTTTAATTAAAGCTGTCATGCAAAATAAATAAATAAAATGTTAAGAAACAGAAGCCAAACTTAATATAAGTTTATATATTAAGTACATGGTATAATATGTTACTCTAGTCTACATGTTAATATATTGTTAAACACAAGAATATGTTTGATAAACACACATACCCCCAAAAGCATGGAACATAACATCATTGCCATCCAACAACTGTTTCATTAGTAATTGCTAAAGTTATAATCTTTAATTGGTAATTAGATGTCTTTACCTTCTATAACAATCTCAGTACTTCTTGTAGAAGATAAAAATAATAACTGAGATTTAAAAAAAAACAACAAAAAACACCACATACATGTGTTTCTTTAAATTATGCAAATAAAGGACAAATCCTTAAATAACAAGATATGTTTGTAAAACATGTATGCCCCCAATCAGCAGCCAATTAGTCATGTGATAAGGTTATTATGCATGACTTCTGACCCAGTGATCAAACAATTAATAAGGGTTATAAAGTATCTACTGGTCATGACCTTGACCTTTGACCTCTTGACCCAAAACTCAATAGGGGTCATCTGCTGGTCACGACCAATCATCATACAAAGTTTGAAGTTCCTAGGCCTAGGCGTTTTTAGTAAATTGATCAGAAACCGTTTTTACCTACAAGGTCAATGTGACCTTGACCTTTGACCCCTTGACCCCAAAATCAATAGGGGTCATCTGCTGGTCATGACCAATCACCATGCCTAGGTTGAAGTTCCTAGGCCTAAGGGTTCTCTTATTATTGATCGGAAACCGTTTTAACATACAAGGTCAATGTGACCTTGACCTTTGATCCCAAAATCAATAGGGGTCATCTGCTGGTCATGACCAATCACCATGCCAAGTTTGAAGTTCCTAGGCCGAAGCGTTCTTTAGTTATTGATCAGAAACCGTTTTTACTTACAAGGTCATTGTGACCTTGACCTTTGACCCCTTAATCCAAAATCAATAGGAGTAATCTGCTGGTCATGACAAATCACCATACCAAGTTTGAAGTTCCTAGGCCTAAGTGTTCTTGAGTTATTGATCAGAAACCGTTTTTACTTAAAGGTCAATGTGACCTTGACCTTTGACCCCTTCACCTAAAACTCAATAGGGGTCATCTGCTGGTCATGACCAATCATCACCCAAAGGTTGAAGTTCCTAGGCCTAAGCGTTTTTAGTTAATTGATCGGAAACCGTTTTTACCTACAAGGTCAATGTGACCTTGACCTTTGACCCCTTGACCCCAAAATCAATAGGTCATCTGCTGGTCATGACCAATCACCATACCAAGTTTGAAGTTCCTAGGCATAAGGGTTCTTAAGTTATTGATCGGAAAGCATTTTTACCTACAAGGTCAATGTGACCTTGCCCTTTAACCCCTTAACCCCAAAATCAATAGGGGTCATCTGCTGGTCATGACCAATCACCATACCAAGTTTGAAGTCCCTAGGCCTAAGGGTTCTTTAGTTATTGATCGGAAACCGTTTTTACCTAAGAGGTCAATGTGACCTTGACCTTTGACCCTTGACCCCAAAATCAATAGGGGTCATCTACTGATCATGACCAATCACCATCTCAAGTTTGAAGTCCCTAGGCCTAAGGGTTCTTTCATTATTGATCGGAAACCGTTTTTACCTACAAGGTCAATGTGACCTTGACCTTTGACCCCTTGACCCCAAAATCAATAGGGGTCATCTACTGATCATGACCAATCACCATACCAAGTTTGAAGTTCCTAGGCCTTAAGGTTCTTTAGTTATTGATCGGAAACCGTTTTTTGCTTTCAAGGTCAATGTGACCTTGACCTTTGACCCCTTGACCCAAAATCAATAGGGGTCATCTACTGATCATGACCAATCACCATACCAAGTTTGAAGTTCCTAGGCCTTAAGGTTCTTTAGTTATTGATCGGAAACCGTTTTTGCTTACAAGGTCAATGTGACCTTGACCTTTGACCCCTTGACCCCAAAATCAATAGGGGTCATCTACTGATCATGACCAATCACCATACCAAGTTTGAAGTTCCTAGGCCTTAAGGTTCTTTAGTTATTGATCGGAAACCGTTTTTGCTTTCAAGGTCAATGTGACCTTGACCTTTGACCCCTTGACCCCAAAATCAATAGGGGTCATCTACTGGTCATGACCAATCACCATACTAAGTTTGAAGTTCCTAGGCCTTAAGGTTCTTTAGTTATTGATCGGAAACCGTTTTTGCTTTCAAGGTCAATGTGACCTTGACCTTTGACCCCTTGACCCCAAAATCAATAGGGGTCATCTACTGGTCATGACCAATCACCATACCAAGTTTGAAGTTCCTAGGCCTAAGGGTTCTTTAGTTATCACTCGGAAACCATTTGGTCTACGGACCGACGGACCGACAAGTGCAAAGCAATATACCCCCTTTTCTTCGAAATGGGGGCATAATAAATATAGATTACAAGTAATGTAATGTCTGAATAAAATGTAAGATAAATCAGACATTTTTGCACTGTCTGGTAATTTAATGGTTACTTCGAGTTGGGTATTTTTTTTTAAAATTTAACCATGTCCATGCTTGTATAGATCATGATATATATAAACAGTAAATATAACCTTCAGGTTATGTCTATATAAAGGGTCCTAAATTGAATTGGCTATAAAATTTTGTTTTTACATTTATTGGACATATTTTATCCACATATATGATATCTATGGTAACCTGGATATAGTGGTCATCTGTCAATTACAGCCATTTAAACTGAGTCCCTTTGCTGACCACTACACTATAAACAGCTTCTATTTTTATAGATATACCACCTTGCTAACTAATAGGTTAACCATATCTGTTGTCAGACAAACAGGAGTAAAATACAGGTAGTTAAGGAGAATCAAGGTAAAATGAAATAAATTAAAAACTTAACATCATCCAGTACAGAATTCTATTAAGAATTGAAATCAGTGCAAAAAGCCAAACACTGCCAGCAAAGTAAAATATGCATTCCTGTCATTTTAGATCACAATGAACAAACATGAAACATGATGCATTAAGTGAAGGATAAACATCATGATGTATTCTGTGATGAATAAACATCAATGAAACATGATGCATTCAGTGAAGGATAAACATCAATGAAACATGATGCATTCTATGAATTATAAACATCCATGAAACATGATGCCCTCTGTGAAGGATAAACATCAATGAAAAATGATGTTTTTGTGAATTATAAACATCAATTAACATGATGCCCTCTGTGAATGATAAACATCAATGAAACATGGTGTTTTTTGTGAAGGATAAACATCTATGAAACATGATGTTCTCTGTGAAGGATAAATATCAATGAAACATGATGCCCTCTGTGAATGGAAAAAGATGCATTTTGTGAAGGATAAACATCAATGAAACATGATGCATTCAGTGGAGGATAAACATCAATGAAACATGATGCATTCTATGAATTATAAACATCCATGAAACATGATGCCCTCTGTGAAGGATAAACATCAATGAAAAATGATGTTTTTGTGAATTATAAACATCAATTAACATGATGCCCTCTGTGAATGATAAACATCAATGAAACATGATGCTTTTTGTGAAGGATAAACATCTATGAAACATGATGTTCTCTGTGAAGGATAAATATCAATGAAACATGATGCCCTCTGTGAATGGAAAAAGATGCATTTTGTGAAGGATAAACATCAATGAAACATGATGCATTCAGTGGAGGATAAACATCAATGAAACATGATGCATTCTATGAATTATAAACATCCATGAAACGTGATGCCCTCTGTGAAGGATAAACATCAATGAAAAATGATGTTTTTGTGAATTATAAACATCAATTAACATGATGCCCTCTGTGAATGATAAACATCAATGAAACATGATGTTTTTTGTGAAGGATAAACATCTATGAAACATGATGTTCTCTGTGAAGGATAAATATCAATGAAACATGATGCCCTCTGTGAATAGAAAAAGATGCATTCTGTGAATGATAAATATCAATGAAACATGATGCCCTCTGTGAATGGAAAAAGATACATTCTGTCAATGATAAATATCAATAAAACATGATGCCCTCTGTAAATGGAAAAAGATGCATTCTGTCAATGATAAATATCAATAAAACATGATGCCCTCTGTAAATGGAAAAAGATGCATTTTGTCAATGATAAGTATCAATGAAACATGATGCCCTCTATGAATGGAAAAAGATGCATTCTGTGAATGATAAATATCAATGAAACATGATGCCCTCTGTGAATGGAAAAAGATGCATACTGTCAATGATAAACATCAATGAAACATGATGCCCTCTGTGAATGGAAAAAGATGCATTCTGTCAATGATAAATATCAATAAAACATGATGCCCTCTGTAAATGGAAAAAGATGCATTTTGTCAATGATAAATATCAATGAAACATTATGGTTATGTGAAGAATAAAACTTGATGCTTACTCAATTTAGGCTATTTTGTTAATGTTAAAGCAGACCAAAACTATTTAAACATCTCTTAAATGCTTCAAAATATATAAATGATGATACTCAAGGATTTAAAATATATCAACACTACCCCCTCATATTTCATCCAAAACAAGACTAGATTAAACATGCATAATGAACTGAGCCTGTAAACACATCAAGCCCCCTGCCCTGATTCTTGTTAGTAGCCATTTTCTTGACAAAAAAATTAATCATTCACTCAGACTGCTCAAGACACATTGTTAACATGGTTATATAACCTTACTAAGAATACTGAGAATTTGTTATTTTCAGGGGAAAAAGAAGTAAAATGTTAATAATATTTGATGAAATTGAAAACCATTCAACTTGGCCAATATCAGATATATATCAACAAATACCTAGCCTGTCTGACCCAGATATTCAATAGACTAGAATCATTTATTGCTTCATGTTAACAACATCAAAGGCATGTTTCATCTTTGACCCATTGGTTTCAGAGATTTGTGTTCAAATGATCTTAAAAGGAGATAACTGGTAAAAGTGGTCACTGCAGTTATGTGACTTAGTACTTTCATGGCCTTCTAAAGTGGTTATTAAGTGTAAAGCTATATCTATCTTAATTGCCAAAGTAGTTCAACAACAGCTATATTCAAAGTCTAAGAGATTTCATTTGCTTAAAATGAATACATTTGTATGTAAGTTGCCAAGGTTATGGCCATTGAACTTGTTAGTAAGTTCCTATAGTTCCTAGCCATTTTACTGATATATCTTAAGATATTTTATACTTATCTTCCAATTTGCCAGAATAGGTTAACCATACCAGGTTCTAATTTCAAAGTGCTTAAAAGGGAATTAATTGAGAGCAAATGGAGGTTAAAGTTATGTAACTTGTTAAAAACATTGACTTTGTGTAAGGATGAGCCATTAAAATACTTGTATATCCAACTTGGCAAAAATAAAAATGGTATACTGTTTAAGCTATAAAGAAACATTTATATTGGCTCTGTTTATTGTAGCAGAATGGAAATAAGTCAAAAGGAGTGATTAATCTAATATCATATCAAATAATGATTTAACTGAGACACATGTACATGTATCTGATAGGTGTGGCATTTCAAAGACAAATGCACTCACTTCAGCCAATGACTAGTAAAAGGACACAACCATTGTGATACTTCTAAGAACGCATACATGTATATACACAATTGTTTGGGTTTTTCGTCCCACCAACCCAGTATAGGTCATATGACAACGATCCAGCTTTACTGGTGGAGGAAGAACTCAGATGAACCAACGACATCTGTAAGCTAGATGGATAGCTTCCTCACATGAAAGAATCCAAAGTCCCTGTCGGGATTCGAACCGACAGCGGTGATGGACAGTGGTTTGATAATGACCTTAACCACTAGGCCACGGACGCCCCGTGTAACAATTGTACAGGTGTGACAACTGTAATGCTGTCTAGACAATACAAGTGTAAAACATGTGATATGGTGCTTTAACAAAAACAAATTTAAGCTGTGGCACAAATGTGAAATCTTTGCACATGAATATTTGTCCAATTATGACACTGATAAGATACATGTACAAGTGTGACACAGTTCAGGTGAAGGACTAAATAAGCTGCTAGAAGGCTTAAGCTGTGATGATAGCCATAAGTCAGTATTTGTTCTATCTATCCATTATTGTACACTATTATTAAAATTACATAAAAGTATCTATATAAAACAGAATTTCAAAGATGTTGTTAAAAACTTATTTTCTTTCATGGCTTTGGAACTTTGATGCCTTCTTGTTCAGCAATTTTTTCAACATGCTCCGGTAAGCTTAAAACCAAAGAGAAAGGTAATCCTTGTTGTAACAGCTATAGAATATGATAACTAATAAAACAACAATGCAGACCAGTATCAATTTCAAATCATACTATTTTGATGTCAATTTCATAATGAGTAACCATCTTTGATTTTTTTTCTTTATTTAAGATGACAATTAAAAACTGGATAGATAAAATAAACTGACTTATGACTATGTAAAATGGGTTAAACTCTGTGTTAAAGTCAATGGAAATTGCCTTTCTAAATCTTCAGGTTTCATCTTGTGTACAGTTGGACGAATAAACTTCATTACAAGTTTAAGCTGACTCCAACGTGCCTCTGCACTCATGTTCGGCCTAATGAAGGAAAATGTTTATATTACTCATGCACAAAGCTTCAACTAAAATAAAGCATTACATTTAGAGCAATTTGAAGTTTACATCAGTTCTGCATGTTTTAATTAAAACAAGAGGGGCATGATGGATCTAGATTGCTCACCTGAGAACTTTTGCCAGGTAAGGTTGCTGATGTTAGTTTTCCGGTCAAATTAAAGGTTCAAGTTCAATACAACATGTAACACTTGTACTAAATATGTTCAGGAAAGCTAACAAGAGCTCTGCTGAGACAGGGCAACATACTTCTGATGGCAATTTAAGAAGAGGGGGTATCACAGACCAAAATATGTCTTCAAGATACTTGAGTAGATAGCAAATATATTGTTGTAAATAGCATTTACCATAAGTTTTCAGTACGTAAAAAAATAAAGTCTAATTTTCTGTCAGGTAATAGCATATAAGCAATAGCAGATAACTGAACTTTCAAGAACTTGTTTGCATACAAAGGGGCCTTACTATGTCAATAACAAATACTGACTGCAGAGATTATCAAGCTTGAGCTGTGTTTTAACATAACAAACATGCATGCCAAATATAAAAACAATCATTAAAATATTTAAAAAGGTTTTCATGAGGAAACCCAAAATTTCACAGAAAATTTGTTTTAAAAAAGGGCATTACTCTATAAATAATAAGTTTCCTATAAATAATAAGTTTTTTGCAGCAAAAATCAAACATAACTGTGTTTTGATATAATATACTGACATGCAAAATATAAACACCATTATTGAAATCCTTCAAAAATCATTTTGCGGTCAAAACAGATGGAGGGACGGACAAGCGACCAAATTGGGACAAGCGACCATTTTTGTTGTTATTTTCTTTTGTTTGATAAAGGGCCATTGGCCCCTTACTCTATTGTTACGGAATGAACTCTATTGTTCTCCTTTGTAATGTTTACAGTTGAATGGCCCCCCTATCCCTATTCAGTAGTGCAAATGTTCTTCAGGAGGCAACATTATGGGGTTATTCCTTTGATCTTCTTTGATTTCTAAAACCCCATAAGTAACTTACTTTCATCCCATTAGCAACCTTTTTCTGCAAAAAGCCTCTGAGCACTTTTTCTCAGATGAGCACAAAAAAACAACAAAGGGCTCAAATTGCATTAAAATCATTTGAATAATAAAAGGAAAATAATGTTAAACAAACAACATGCAGAACTTTTTGTAAACAGAACAAAACATTTTGCTATAATAAGAATATATTCCACACCTGAAAAGAAATATAATTGTGAGATCAGTCATAACTAACACATGCAGATATAATTATTTGCCATTTTATATGTACGTTTCGTAATATATCAGTGCTTGAGTTTCACTCCAACAATGCAAACATAACCAAACTGTCGAATAAAAGCAGTTCAGAAATATCAATAAAATATTCATCAAAACATGCTCAATAGGTTGTTATACATAAATCTCCCACCCCTAACAACATTGACTCTATATCTAATATTTTTTATGCCTATATTGTTTTTGACCCAAATTGTGGTTAAGACTATAATGGATTCTTGTTCCAACTTGTTTGAAGCATAAATATTTCTATCAGTCTGTGTCTATGAAAAACTCTTTTTACTCAAATTCTTATTTTATGTATAGATCGTTCAGCCAATTAGCAGACATATATAAATTTCTCGCCCAAATTGTGTTCATGCTTAAGATTTTTATCAAAGATATTTGTCCAACTTATTTTAAGCACAGATATTTGTCAAACTTGTTTTAAGCATAGATATTTTGCCCGAATTGTTTTAAGCATAGATATTCTTGCCAAATTTGTGTTGATGCATAAGACTAAGCAATAGTTTTTGTTCTTGTCGACAATTCCACAAATGCTGCAAGCTTTTTATTTTAAGTTTTGTTGTTTACCTTACGTCATGTTTTTTTTTTCAATATTTATTTATGTAAATAGTACTGAAATTACCTGCATTGGAAAACATACAAAATTTTAAGGAAAAAAATATTTTTAGGTCTTTCAGGTCTTAACTTAAGATACTAAATCAATATGCCAAAAAAAAATATGGGAAAGGAATATGACAACAACTAGACTTCTCTAGTCTCAAAGTGAGTCTACCTACACAAACCTAGGACTGGATAATCAACTTTTCTGTTTTTCATCATTTTACGAACAACTGAATTGAACTACTGTAAAATCATTAATATTCGTGGGACACGAATTTTCGTGGTTTTCGTGGGTAGGTCAATCCACGAATTTAAGATCCGACGAACTTTTATCCAAACAAATACTTCTTACCCAGTCTGTTCTATATATTACAAACATGCGTTGGCTCTTTTCCGGGCCGATTTTTCTTAAAATGGATGTAAATACAGACAGATAAGCAGGTTAGTGACACATTAAATCCGTTTGCAATATTGAAACTTGAAAGAAAACTCGATTATATGTCCACAAATGTCGCATAGGCCTATATACTTACTTGATCGTTGAAGTCTACTAGGACTTGATTGTGTTAACAAGAATACTTGATATAATCGAGTAAATATGGGAACCCAGGCAGTGCAATAATTATCGCTAATAAAAATTGTCAGTTTGCTCTTATTAATTTAAAAAAAAATCTTTGATATTAATGTCGTAAGTACACAAAACTATAACAAGAGGGCCATGATGGCCCTGAGGTCGCTCACCTGTATATAGCCCCCCCCCCCCCCCCGGCCCAATTTTTACCCAAGGGCTTTTATTTGTTTATTTGAACAGACTTGGTAGACACCCATAAGAAGATGTTTCATGCAAAACATCTAAGTTCTAGCTCATTGGGTTTTTTAAAAGAAGCTTTTTTAAGTTTTTACTATACACATAGAGTAAAAAACAATGACACCCCTCGGGCAGGGCCAGTTTTGACCCCTGGGCTTTTATTTGAACAAACTTTGTAGATATTTACTTAAAGATGTTTCATGCTTAATATCTAAACTCTAGTTATTTGGGTTTTTTCAAAGAAGATTTTTAAGTTTTTGCTATGTATATAAGGAAAATCAATGACCCCCGGGGCGGGGCCAGTTTTGACCCAGGGCTTTTATTTGAACATACTTGGTAGACACCCATTAGAACATGTCTCATGCTAAATATCTTAGCTCTAGCTCTTTGGGTTCTTTAAAAGAAGATTTTATAAGTTTTTACTATATGCATATAAGGAAAATCAATGACCCCTGGGGAGGGCCAATTTGGACCCCAGGGGTTTTATTTGAACAAACTTGGTAGACATTCACTAGAAGATGTTTCATGCCAAATATATAAGCTTTAGCTCTTACAGTTCTTTAAAAGAAGATTTTTTAAGTTTTTACTATATGCATATAGGGAAAATCAATGACCCCCTGGGGCGGGGCCAATTTTAACCCCAGGGCTTTTATTTGAAACAAACTTGGTAGACATTTACTAGAAGATGTTTTATGCCAAATATCTAAGCTCTAGCTCTTACGGTTCTTTAAAAGAAGATTTTTTAAGTTTAAACTATATGCATATAGGGAAAATCAATTACCCCCCAGGGCGGGGCCAATTTTGACCCCAGGGCTTTTATTTGAACAAACTTGGTAGACATTCACTAGAAGATGTTTCATGCCAAATATCTAAGCTCTAGCTCTTTGGGTTCTTTAAAAGAAGATTTTTTAAGTTTTTACTTTATGCATATAGGGAAAATCAATGACCCCCTGGGGCGGGGCCAATTTTGACCCCAGGGCTTTTATTTGAACAAACTTGGTAGACATTCACTAGAAGATGTTTCATGCCAAATATCTAAGCTCTAGCTCTTACAGTTCTTTAAAGGAAGATTTTTTAAGTGTTTACTATATGCATATAGGGAAAATCAATGACCCCCCGGGCGGGGCCAATTTTGACCCCAGGGCTTTTATTTGAACAAACTTGGTAGACACTCACTAGAAGATGTTCCATGCCAAAAATCTTAGCTCTAGCTCTTACAGTTCTTTAAAAGAAGATCTTTTAAGTTTTTACTATATGCATATAGGGAAAATCAATGACCCCCCGGGGGCGGGGCCAATTTTGACCCCAGGGCTTTTATTTGAACAAAACTTGGTTGACACTCATTAGAAGATGTTTCATGCCAAATATCTAAGCTCTAGCTCTTAGGGTTGTTTAAAAGAAGATATTTAAAGATTTTTCTTTCGGTTGCCATGGCAACCAGAGTTCTGCATGGAATTAAATTCTTTGAACAATTTTTAAAGGTGACCACCAAAGGAACATTCCTGTGAAGTTTGGATGAAATTGGCTCAGTGGTTTATGAGGAGATGTCATTTAAAGCAAAAGTTTACGGACGACGGACGGACGGACGGACGGACGGACGCCGGACGAAAAGCGATCACAAAAGCTCACCCTGTCACTTTGTGACAGGTGAGCTAAAAACTAGAAATGTGTCCATAGGACACGGATGCCCCCACACTCCACTGTTCTGTCAATCTTATGACTCTAGGTCAAATATTTTTTGGACTACATGTGCCACAAGTTGAAAACTAAAAATCAACAAAGGGCCATAATTCTGTTAAATTTGGTCGCAGCAAAAATTCCTTCCTTTACTACCATCTACACATTAAGGTTGTTCATCCCTGGAAGTTTAAACAAAATCTGCCATCCGGTTTAAGAGGAGTTGCGTTCACAAAATTTCTACATAGTATATAGTGAAAAAATCAACAAAGGGCCATAATTCTGTTAAATTTGGTCGCAGCAAAAATTCCTCCCTTTACTACCATCTACACATTAAGGTTGTTCCTCCCTGAAAGTTAAAGCAAAATCTGCCATCCGGTTTAAGAGGAGTTGCGTTCACAAGATTTTGGGACATACGGACAGACGGACGGACAGACAGACGTACGGACAGACAAGTGCAACGCTATATGCTCCCACTCTGTGGGGGCATAAAAATACGATCGCTAAAACAGATTTATTGTAAATTCTTTTTGTCGTTTTTAAATGATCCAGTTTATATGAATTTTAATCTGTATTTGTGCGAATGCTATTCCATAAACATCAAAGACGCCACAGACTTTTACAAGATCCACATATACTCGTGTTATTTACCGAGATTAATTTATATGCATGTAAATTTACACGTTGTGTGTAACTACTGTCAAATATATTAAGTGTAAATTTTAAACTCGCTGGTTAAAACCTGTCAGGTGTCGTATAAATTCAGCGATGTTTACATCGGCGAATTACAGGGGCAGTGTGTCCGTAAGAGGTGCATATCATGTCACATAAATGTGTTAATTGCAGTCAATTATCGGCAGCAACTTTGCTATATTAGAAGTATGCCCAGAGGCAAGGATTAAATTTATTGACAAGCGCTGTGTGACAAGTAAAGATATGTTTGTTGGAAGTAAAGATGTTCGGCGGTTAAGTTTAATATTACATTGCAGTAGGTTACTGAATTTTTTTTTAACAAGAAAACGAAAATCCATGAATTTAAGAACCCACGAAAATGCCCGTTTTGATAAAACCACGAAATTTCATGCCCACGAAAATAAGTGAATTCGCAGTATACTATCAGTACTATACCATTCATCTTTACATCATTAAATCATGATTAATTTAACACCTTAATACTTGTGGAAGTATTTGTTCAGACAATGGATAGAACGACTATCATTTAGTATCTGCATAACTTATAACAGAGTTCTATGACAGGCATGAGTCCTACTATACAGTTATCTTTTCATTATTTTTGTTGTTTCAAGTAACATAAAAGTGTACATAGCATATGTCAACTAGAATGGTTGAGGAAGAACCTCCAGCGAATGAAGGAAGATCCTCAAAGCCTCTGTGTGCATTATTTCAGGTATGAACCACTAAAATTCCAAAGATTAGCTTCTCATATGTAAGAAGGTAAAGTAACTAGCTGAATTAGAACCACCAGCTGTGAGAGACCAGTGATTGAAAACCAATAAACAATTCTAATTTGTAACTTCAATTATAATTCATATAAAAACAGTGAAAATGTCAGTGACTGTTTGAACCAAAGTTAGCAATAACATGAAAACAATATTGAAGATTGAAATAAAACAAATTTGAATGTAAGAACATAAAATATGGAACAAAGTGTATGATAATAATGGTTACCTATCACTCATTTCTGCTCTATAAAGACGATTAGATATTGATGCCAGGAATGCCTGCACACATTGTGGATCTGTCTTCAAACCAGCTTTTAATGCCCTGAAAATAAATACACAATATGTACACAAATACCAAGTGGCAACACAAGACTGTTCACCATCCATTAATGACAAAGTTATGGACCACATAAAAATGGCACAAAAACTATATGCCTTTGGGGGCCTATAAATTCACAGAATCTGAACATGCTACTACATGTAATATGCACCGCTACTTTTGACAATGAAGATTTTTTTAGAATGTTCTCCAGACTTGCAAGTTCTCTATTATTTGTACACTACAAACCATACATAATTTGCACTCGAGTCTAAACCACTTTCAACACAAGAGAGAAATTACTAAGGAAACAACTGTGGCATTTTTTCCTCAAGGTTTTAACATAATTTTTTCTCTCAAAAACACACATGTTTCATGGCAACTTAGTATTACCTGCAAATATTCATTATTGCACAATCCAACACATTTTGTAATGTTTTTGTAAGTTTATCTATTGGTCCTGATTTCCTTTGACTACTGCGTGTCTCATCTGTCACAGTGATTGTGATGTTTGCACGTGCACTTGGATTTGCATACTTGTTCAGCTTGCTCAGTATAGGTGAAGGAGTTACAAGAAAATCTCTCAGAGAGGAAACCATTGATGATGCTAGGTTTGGAAACTTCACAGCTAGTTTACCTATAGACTGAAAATAAAACGTAAAATGATATCAAAGCTCAGCATTATGTTGATGATTTTTCTCCTGCTAAATATAGCATGGTTTTCTTCTTCATTATTCCAATAAAATCATAATACTGTGACATGAATGAGCATCTTACATAAGAGCATCTTATATAAGAACATGATTACTTAAACAGACATTCTAACATGCTTCACACTATTCCTCTATCAAACAGAAAGGGCAATCAAGTGTAATATTACATGATATATGTACAGCAAAAAAAAACAAATGTTTACACATCATATGACATCAATAAACCAAATGATGTCAGAAAAATTACTTCTAGACTAAATGTATTACAACATATTTTTATCAATTTTCTTTTTTATTAGCATGTTAGAATGGAGATAGATATAAATTTTTCTTATATTATAGTATAATAATGCAAGGTTTATTGTTAAAATGCTTTGTAATTAATATCTCAGGCCTATCAGCCTTTGTGATTATATTTCTGAGTATTTGAACTTGAGCCGTGCATTATCCTACAAAATGCACTCAAAATTGATATCTTTTTCCTAAGTATATGTACCTCTAATCCAACCAAGAGTATAGGAGCATGAGACAGAAGAAGTCTTTTTTCAGTATTTGTTGAGATCTTTTCTGTCAGTTGTAAACATAAATTTTCTGCATCTATAAAAAGAAAATAAATCACACATAACATACTGTTCCAAATGGTACATAGTAGTTTTAAATGAAAATATTCAACATTAGGTCATTTTACTGTTCAAAATCTGATATTATACTGTGCCCCTCTTAGTTCACGGTACTTAACACTTTAAAACAGTAAAGAACACAAACAATAAACTTACACTACAAAAACTGTCATAAACTGTATTATTTAGTCATTTTTCTGCTATATGACACAAGGAAACAACAATATATTCAATCAAAATTAGTTTTAATTTGTCAGATGTAAACCGTGTGTCGGCCATTTTGAAAACAGTATGTCATCATTTACCTCGCGATAATGGTGTTTTATTTCTGTTATTCATGTTTCAGTTAAAATTTCTTTAAGTTATGTTGCATAATTTTAAATATTAAAAATATTTTTACATTGTAACTCAAAATTTATTTTTTCAACAACCAAGAACATTTAGAAAATGATGATTGTTTCAGACGTATGCACAAATTTAATGGACTATTGTTGTTTTTTGCAGAAGTTTGTAAAATGTTGTTCTGTTTTACGTAAAAATCTATAGATTTAAATTATTTTGCACAAAAACTTTGTTGTTAAGGTGTTTGAATAAAATATGTCAATTCTGACCAATTATAACAATGGTCACATGAAAATATGCCATTACCGTGAGATAAGTGATGACGCGGAATTAGTGATGTTGAGTATATATGAATTTTCACTAATATAAAGATCTCCATTTAGATGGAAAAGCTTGAAAAGATTTGAAATTCTTACATAGAACAACAGGACCACTCAAACTGATTAAATATGCAAAAGATAATATAGAAATATTCTCAAGATTATATTGATAGACTGAAGGGCAAATGATTTAAGGTCAGCAAACTTAATTATTCTCCACCTGTTACCCAATAATTATAATGCTGTAAATTCATAATTATTAAAATATAGAGTTAATATAGAACTATGATATTACCTGATTCTAGCCTAACTGACCAGAACTATGATATTACCTGATTCTAGCCTAACTGACCAGAACTATGATATTACCTGATTCTAGCCTAACTGACCAGAACTATGATATTACCTGATTCTAGCCTAACTGACCAGAACATGATATCTATACAAGCTGCCCCGCTGTATACAAGTAGCTCATATGGACTGACATCTACACGACTTCTTGCTTCTTTACTGCCTTGTGCTGGTCTCTTCTCTAGATCATGCTGTATACCTCCCCACATCTGCTTCACATAATCCTCTACCTCATCCATAAAGGAATCTGGCATCTCTAAAATACAACACAATATTCACATGGTTAAATATTTGGTGAAGACAAACAACAAGAGCTGTCAGTGGTGACAGCATCTTCAACTAATTAAATTACTGGACACAGTAAAAACAGACTACAGTAAACCTGATGATTTTGTCCTAAATAATGTTTTGTCAAAGTCTGAGTCAGTTAAGACAATAATAACAAAGTTAGGGCAATTATAGCGAAATGTCCAAGTATGCATACAATACATCCATTAACAACAAAGTTATTGCCAAATATAGAAAAAAAATCTTTCGGTCAAGGTCATTTATGGGTCTAGGTCAAATTCCTTACAATATGACAAAAAAGATCTCATGCAGAGATACTCCCGTCAAGTTTTATTGAAATGGGTAGAACAGTCTTTGGAGAAAAAAATGCAAAAAAAGATGGTGTCTGAAGATGGTCATATGATCAACTTTTAACCCATACAAATTTGTTGTGTGGGGCTATAACTAGCAGCAAAAAGCTATTTTGCTTTAACATAGCATACTTTTAAAGGGTAGAACTAATGAAATTACCTGCTTCCTGCTCCATGATGTCACGTAATGCTGTCACCAACACTAGAATCAAAACCTCACTGAAGGTCTGATACACAAACTTTGACATCAAACCATTCTAAAAAAATAAAATATTTTGACTTAGCATAATGCAAAACAAAAATATTTAAAACCATGAACTGTTGTTGATATATTTACACCAAACTGCTGTATTATATATTTAAAGAAATGAACAAGGCAGATTTCCTTGTAATATGATAATAATAGTACAGATGGTAGCTAAGAATTCAGAATTAAAATGTTATATTAAAAGTATGTCATTTAAAAGTATTATCATTTTTTTATTAAATGCATAATTCTATATCAATTATTCAAAAATATAGCAAACAAAAAGATCTTCATTAAATATAATGGCAACCAATAAGTAATGTAACAATGACTACTAAAATGTTCATTTTGTTTAATGTCTGACATTGACATTCTGCACTCATACATGTATGTCTTGATTTTCAATTTTGTCACCTTCAGGTCATGACCAACAGTACCACCAAATGTGAAGACAGTAGACAAGCTTTTGTAGTGTACTTCTCTGTGACCTTAAAACCTTTATTATTAAAATTAACAAGGGTCACCTACAGGCCATAATCAACCATCCAGCAAATCTAGGTCAAACCTTTCTGTACTTACTGCTGACTAAACAAGGTATAGATACTAATGGTCCAACCCAAATGACTGTGTAAAGCAATATACCTTTATACTATATCTCCACTACAAAGAGTGGTGGGTGGAGGTAGATGCAAATAACATGAGATAAATAAACTACAGCATGACCTCTGAATAGCAACCCTCTGTAAAGCAATTTCCTCTTTTTAACAAAGTAACATTTCACAATAGACATCTTCTCAATGTTTTGTCTTACAAAAAGGTTGTTGATCTGCAGTGGTTGCACTGTATATATTAAGAATATATATATATATATATAATTACCTCGCTTTCAGAATGTGCATCTTCCAGGAAATCATCAAGTCTTTTCAACAGTGCCTTATCTAGCAGCACCTTGGCCTAAATATGAATAATATACACTTTATTATAACTTAAGACTTACATATATAGCAATCTAAATTGAAACACACAGTTTTTATAGCTGTGTTCACATTTATAACAAGAGGGCCATTATTGCTCTATAATTGCTCACCTTAGAAAAATAACTAAACACATTTTTTACCATGCAGAAGTCAGTCACTGAGTGATTTTCAAATATATCCATGATTTTACAGACACAACTCATATAACAAAAAATTCCACTGTCTGAACTTATGTGAAATTTGTATATGAAATTTGAAAATAGCAGATTATTATCTGTTACTGAGATTCTGAAATGCTCTACTATTAGACTGAATATCACTTACAATATCGAAAAGCTTATGTAAATGGTTGATTGTAAAAACAAGATGTTCTTGCTCTGGTATAATCTCAAACCCCCAAGGACGGATCTTTGTAAATGTTGAACCCCATCTATTGAAATATATCAGTTTTAAGTCTGGATTTTCTATCTTCACAGGTGGAGATGCTGTCTTCACAGGGGAAGCTAAGTTTGGTGAAGGTGTACGCTCCCTTTGTGTGTCAAAATAATCTGAGAGTCCCGAGGGAGTCGAGGGCGTGTCTGGTGTCCCAATCATATGAGTAGATAACGTCCTTGGTAAAATTGGTCTAAACGATGTGAAACTTTTGCCACGTTCATCTTTAACTTGTGGTGTTGGTTGACATGGTAGAGGTTTGTCAGGGGCAAACAGTTGAGATATAAGAGATTCCCGCTCGTCACTGGACCTGCCTAGAGCACGACCAAGTCCTAACATGATCGGAACAATACAACTGCATAGCATATCTGTAGGAAACAAGAAACTATTTGAGGTAAGCATACATATTTTACTTTAACACAATAATTACAAGGTCTGTCAGCAGGGCTGTATGCTGGACTATTCAAAAATAGAAGCCATAGTTATGTAACTTGCAAAGATCATGTACTTTGTATTGATTAGTAAGTGTGTAAATTATGTAGTCATTGGTACATGTAGAACATAAGACAAATCAACTTGCCGTTTTATGTTAACCTCTACAGACAGACAGACAGACTGTGTAATGAGACAGTATTTATGAGGCTACTATATTGTTCTGTTTAGCCACATAAAGAAAAATAGCCACATAAAAGCCTTACTGAATGAATGTCATCAAAGAGAAAGTACAGTTAACTGTACATAAGTATCCAAATGTAAGTTTAGAAAGACAAACGGTATAGTTATAGTATACAACAGTACAGTACAGTTCAAATACTATATGTACAGGGGCATAAAATGAAAATAACAACATTTATATTACTTTTAGATATTTCTTTCTTCCCTTCACACATTGAACACAATGTTTCCATCACCTCCAACTGGGTAGATATTATCTAAAGTGAATATATAGAGTACATACTAAATTATTACTTGAATTAAAAACTTTCATGTGCATACATATATAAGTAACATAAAAAGGCAATCTATCTGTATTTATTTTGTACCAAATTAGAAAAAAAAATTACTACATGGAATAAAAGATGGACAAATCCTTAACATAAATATTAAACATGTCGGTAGTCTCATCTATTCTACAAAAAAAGTACTGGCAAAAAAATAGTCCAAATAGTCCAAAAGTAGCATTATATATCAATCACACTTTATAATGATTTTATAGCAAATTTACTTAACAAAAATGACCTAAAATAAATTGAAGAGCTCACTGATAATGTAATTTATAACAGACCTTGTCTCTGGACTCAGAGTCTTGTAATGCCACATCACTGAGTATTGTGTTGAGAGAAAAACTGAAACATTCAGCCTGAGGTAGCCCTGAAATATGTTTAACAAAATACATGTTCTCTTTTCTAACTCTTTAACACCTGTCCATCTTTCAATCAGGACAAGATCATTTTATCATTTTTAGAGAAAATTTTCAAGTAAAGAGCAATGCCAGCATTTACATCTTTGTTGTCTGGAAAACACTCAAAATTTAGGTGTTGGGCTGTTTTGTTCATCCAAAAAGTCTTGATGTAATGTAGCCCTTGTTAATATAAATTTGTCACAATTTACAATGGACAGTTCCAATTTTTAATCGAGACGGGCCACTTTATACACAAACAAGGGTACCGTTGTAGCAAAATATGCCCAACACAAAAGCTGCAGTGTCCTGCATTTTGCAGATGTTACATATAGGCTATGTACAATTTTGTTTCTCATCAACATTTGTGCCAAGTTATATTAAAATTCCTCTGTGTATAGTTAATTTGATCCAAACAAGCATTTCTTCTGATCTCTAAATGTGATCTTAACATTTTACTTCGAGACCTGGTTCATACATGAGGCATGATGGTGAAAATTTCTAGTTATAATATAAAATCCCTCTATGCATTACAGACATATGCTCTGAACAAAACTGGAGGGGGCTCACAACAGCCATTGGCTTTCACATAATACAGCCCATTTTCATACAGGCAGGTCAATTTTGACTCTAGGGGCATGGTTCATATAGTTTTTGTAATTATAATACATGCCATTTATCTACACTTTAGGCAAGAAATTAAACAAGTGCCTGTATTTTACTAAATTAATTGAAAGTGTCTTTAATAAACTTCATTGAATACTGAATAAGAGATGCAGTAAAATATATCATAGCTTAAGAGTATCAACTCACTGTAAACATTGATGCCATCAGGCACACTTAGCCACTCAGCCTTTGGTAAACCCCTCAATACATCCAGAAAATATGGAATCAACTTCTCTTTGTACTATAAATAAACATTAACAGATCACCTACATTTGTACAGAAATAATATTTTCACATTACATAATGGCACTAAAATAATAGTCTAAACAATTTAAGTGTTAAAATTCAATTTTCTTAAGTCTAAGTGCTCCTGACCAGAAAAATGTCTTGGTTTTTCATAACTTTTTTTAATGTTGGGCTTAAAGACATGCCACTGTGTTTGCTTATATCAAAAGGCGACTTTCCGGCTTCACTAAAATATAGCTGTTGTCAACCTTGTCATAAACACATATCAATATAATGTGGTTGATGATAAGAAACATAAATTTCAAGTAAAAAGTAAAGCCCTGCAATAACAAAGAATTATAATGAAAATAATTTTTGTGTTGTAGAATGTAAAATTATAATTCCTAAGGGAAAAGCATTCTTTGAAATACAGCTGTCAGAAGACCAACTGACCTCAGAACCAAATGAGGTCATAACCCG